>NC_133652.1:178721296-178840583 GCF_009905375.1 Apium graveolens | reverse complement strand
AGATGTCCTGGCCAACGCCCCCCCTGAAAGCATGTTGCAGCTCCAAGATAGGGCCGGGAAGTACATCAACGTGGAAGAGAGCATGAGGAAGACCGTAGTGAGTAATGAGCCCACTGGAGCAAGAAGCGAAAACTGACCGGAATTATCACTAAGGAAAAGTATCCTAGAACCGAGCAAAACCCTGATTAAACCCCCAAGAAGGGAGGACCTGGGCAAAAGTTCACTGAATAGGCTAAGCTGAATGCTCCTAGAAGCCAGATCTTGATGGAAATCGAGAAGATCGAGATATTCGTGGCCTAAGCCCTTGCAGGCTGATCCTGCCAAGCTAGATAAGAGCAAGTATTGCAGATTTCACAAAGATGTTGGTCATGACACCGATGAGTGTAGACAACTGAAATGAAATTGAGTTCCTCATTCGAAAAGGGAGATTGAACAAATACACTGGAAAGGAGGGGATAGGAATAAAAATGGAAGGAAGAACTTTGAGATCGTAGGAGGGACCAAGACGATTAGGGGCAGAATCCCCAGCCTAGAGGACCGGTTATAAATGCAATTTTTGGAGGGCCGCGACCTTGAGGGCCTGTGATAAACACAATCTTTGGAGGACCAACTGCTGCTGGATTATCCAGGAACTCCAGGAAAGCATATACTAGAGAGGTTATGCATATTGTTGGAGAAGCCCGAAGAGGCCAGGATAAAAGTAACATGGCTTTTGATGATTCTGACCTAGAGGGTGTGAAATTTCCTCATGACGATCCGCTGGTCATAACACCGATAATAGGAAATAGCACGATCAAGAGAGTCCTAGTAGATAATGGTGCTTCGGTGGATATCTTGCTCCATGACACCTTTTAAGGATGGGTTATAATGATTCTCAACTAACCCCGACCGATATGCCAATATATGGATTTACGGGAGTAGAGTGCCCCGTGGAAGGGATAATCAAGTTGTCAACCACCATAGGTCAGGAACCAAGGCAAGCAATACAGATATTGGACTTTGTGGTGGTAAAGGCTAGTTCAACTTATAATGCTATCATGGGGAGAACGGGGATACATGCCTTTAAGGCAGTCCCTTCTTCCTATTCAGTTATAAAGTTTCCCACCCGGAATGGGATTGGAGAAGAGAGAGATCAAAAAATGGTTAGAAGTTATTATAGCCTCTTTGAGGGCAGATGGAGTTGGGGGGAAGTTCTGCCTATTGAAGATCTGGATTCGAGAAAATGATGAGAAAAGAGGGAAGCTGGCAGAAGACTTGGTTTCAGTTCCTTTAGCTCCCGAGGATCCTGAGAAGGTGACTTTCGTTGGAGCCACACTAGAGGAGCCCCTTAGAGGGAAGTTGGTGAAATTTCTGCAAGAAATAGTGATGTGTTTGCATGGTCAGCGGCTGATATGCCAGGCATAGACCCGGAACTGATTACTCACAAGCTGAATGTGGATCCAAATTGGAAGACAGTAAAGCAAAAGAAAAGAAGTTTTGCTCCAGAGAGGCAAGAAGCTATAAAATAGGAAGTAGAGAAGCTTTTAGAGGTTGGTTTCATCTAGGAGATATAATTTCCAGAATGGTTAGCAAACCCTGTAATGGTGAAGAAGTCCAATGGAAAATGGAGGATGTGTGTGGACTTCACTGATCTGAATGACGCATGCCCTAAGGACTGTTTCCGTTGCCAAGGATAGATACTTTGATAGATGCCACTGTTGGGCATGAGATACTGAGCTTCATGGATGGATTTAGTGGATATAATCAGATCAAGATGCACAAGGGCGATATCCCAAAGGTATCATTTATCACTGACTTTGGTGTTTTGTTATCTTGTTATGGCATTTGGTCTCAAGAATGCAGGAGCCACCTATCAAAGGTTGGTAAATAAAATTTTTAAGGATCTTATTGGCAAAGCATGGAAGTTTATGTTGATGACATGTTAGTCAAGAGTCTAGTGAAGACTGACCATATAACCCATTTGAGGGAAGCTTTTGAGGTCCTGAGATATCATAAGATGATGTTAAATCCTACAAAGTGTGCTTTCGGAGTAGGGTCTGGAAAGTTTTGGGATTGATGGTCTCCAAGAGAGGAATCGAGGCCAATCTCGATAAAATAAAAGAAATCCTGGACATGGAACCCCCAAAAACTATCAAAGATGTTCAAAAGCTCACCGGAAGGGTTGCTGCATTAGGACGATTCATCTCAAAGTCTGGGGACAAGTGTTTGTCATTCTTCAAGTCCATAAAGAAGGTTAAGGATTTTGTATAGAGTGAGGAAAGCCATAAGGCATTCGAGGAATTAAAGAAATATATGGCCCAGGCCCCGTTGTTGGCCAAGCCAGCTTTGAATGAAGTCTTATACTTGTACTTGCCATTTCAGAGAGTGCCTTGAGCGCTGATTGGTTAAGGAGGAACTAAAAATCCAGAAACCCGTATATTATGTCAGCAAAATTCTGCATGGAGCTGAGTTGAATTATTCAACTATTGAGAAGTTTGCTTTAGCCTTGGTGATGGCTTCAATAAAGTTATGTCCTTACTTTCAGGCTCATCAAATTGAGGTGCTAACAAATCAGCCTCTGAGAAATATCATTCATAGTCCCAAGCTAGTGGGAGGTTGATCAAGTGGGCAATAGAGCTGGGAGAATTCGGCATCAAGTATAAGCCACGAACAGCAATAAAAGCCCAGGCATTGGCTGACTTTGTGGTGGAATGTACCATACCCAACCAAGAAGTCGGGGGACAGGAAGATACCATACCTCAAGACAAGGAAGTTGATAAGGGGGACAAAGAAAGGATGATAAGGAGAAAGAATATTGGGTTCTCTATTTTGATGGAGCAAAAACACAAATTCAAGTGGGGAAGGTTTGTTTTACAAAGCCCTGATGGATTCTTGATTGAGTATGCCATGAAGTTAGACTTCCCAACCACAAATAATGAGGCAGAATATGAAGCTCTGATAGATGGTCTTGGCATAGCAGGGACACTTAGAGTAAAGAACTTAAAAGTCCGTGGAGACTCGAAGCTGGTCATATCCCAGGTAAAGGGAGAGTTTGAGGCAAGGGATGATACGATGGCTAAGTATGTCCGCCTAGTAAGGGCTGTGATGACCCAATTCAATGAATGCCATATTGAGCACATTCCAATGGAGGAAAATGCTAACGCAGATGCATTATCAAAGTTTGCTTCATCTGAGATAGAAGAAAGTTCTGGAAGTGTATACTTTCGCATTTTGAAAACACGGAGCATTGATGTTAAGCTTGTGGCTCTTATAGGCCTGGGGACGTCATGGATAGATCCCATTAAGGCTCACATTCAAACCGGTTGGTTTCCAAACGATGATACTGAAGCACGAAAGTTAGTTGTTCGAGCACTAAGGTACTATTTGATAGATGGGATTCTATATAAAAGATCTTTTGTGGTTCCTTACTTAAGGTGTCTCAGGCCCGATGAGGCACACTTGGCTCTTGAAGAAGTACATGAAGGGGTTTATGGACAATACTTGGGGCCATTAGCCCATAAGATAACCTGTTTAGGCTTCTATTGGCCAGAAATGATGGTTGATGCCAAACAATATGAAGAAGTGTGACCGCTGTCAGAAGCATGCACCGATCGTTAGACAACCCCCCGAAATGCTGTCCTCTATCAACTCACCCATCCCCTTTGCTATGTGGGGAATGGATATACTTGGGCCTTTCCCCATGGCCACGACACAAAGGAAGTTTTTGATTGTAGCCATTGATTATTTTACTAAGTGGATTGAAGCCAAACCCTTGGCCAAAATCACAACTAAGCAGGTTGCACAATTCTTGTGGGAAAATATCATGTGCCAGTATGGAATTCCCCGCATCATAGTCACTGAAAATGGGACATAATTCAACAATGAATAATTCAAGAAGTATATGAGGAGAATGAAATTGAATTACGATTCACCCTGTGGCTCATCCGCAAGCCAATGGGCAAGCGGAAGTGGCAAATCGGATAATCCTGGATGGACTAAAAAAGAGGATCGAGGAATAATTGGGTGGATGAGATACTCCCAATACTATGGGCCTATAGGACTACCTGTAGAGTCACGACTGGAGCAACTCCCTTCATGTTAGCATATGGGGCAGAAGCAGTTGTTCCCATGGAGATATCACATTCCTCTCCCAGGATTCAAGCTTTCAATGCTGAGGAGCATGAGGAAGGGCAAAGATTAGCCCTGGATCTAATTGACGAAGTGCGAGATGAGGCACATGCGAAGATAGTGGAATATCAGAAAAAGGATTCATTTTACTACAACCTAAGGGTTAAAGAAAGGTTTTTCAAATAGGTAGACTTGATCTTGAGGAAGGTGGAAGCTTCTGGTGTAGGGCAGAAAGGGAAGCTTGCCCCAAATTGGGAAGGGCCATACAAGGTCAAGAGTGTTCAAGGTAGAGGAACCTACAAGCTGGAGACTATGGATGGTTTTGAAGTCCCGAGAACTTGGCATGCACAAAACTTGAAGGTTCACTATGTATGAAGCAATTGAACATGACTCTCAGTTGTCAAGGTGACAAGTAGGTTCAAAAGCACCTTGAAGCTTTGCTTGATTAGGATTTACATGTTTTAGCTTTATTTTGAGGATTATTAAGACTTATGTAAGGGATGAATCCCAATAATTTATGAAGTTCAGAAAGTTTTCGAAATATGTTTGAATCTATATGGCAAGGCAAGTAAACTAAGTGCATGAAAGCATAAAGTCAGATAAATAGAAATGGATCAAATAAATATTACAAAGTTTGATGAACAAAGTCTCGAAATAAGACAAAATAAATAAGCCGCGCAAGGCTAGAAAAGCTCTAAGGAGCAGAGGTGCCCTCAACATCCATATCATCATCTCCTCCGCTCTCGCTCGAAGTCTCTGTCGTATCGGAAGAGGAAGAGCTGTCATCTTCAGCAGGCCTGGAAGAAGACTCGGGAGGAGGAAGAAGCGGGTCCTGAGGGATACGATCTGAGACAACTACTCGGGTACGAAACCTCTGCAACAAAGCCTCGTCATCAGGGCAGACATAGTCCGCCGGGTTAATATCAGGACAAGCCTCGTTCACGGTCCCAAGGGCCCGTGTCCCAACCAGTCCTAAAAACCCAGGAAAGACTGAGTCGTCTCTTACCCTCATGGACTGAGTAAACTCCTCCGAGTCCAGATAGTTATCAATTGCCCTCATCTTCTCGGCCCGAAGCACCACCAGCTCGGCGTTAGACCTCTCCGAGCTCTCCTCCTTACGCTGAACTTCTTCTCTAGAGCAGTAGAACTTCTTCTGCTGCCTCGTGATGGCATTGTCGGCTTGTAAGAAGCCCTCTTCCACTATTCGGCTTGCCTCATAGCGCCTTGAAAATAGGCGTTTTAAACTGAAATGAAACAATAAACAAAGGTGTAAGGCAAGTGAATGCTACAAGTAATAAAGATAACTTCATGAAAAGGTCATACCGAAGGCCAGAGACTAAGCTCCCATGAGCTTATCCTCTCCAGGTCAGGGGTGGCAACCACATCAGTAAAATCTTTGGGAGTCAGGCCATGGTAGGACCAATCCCAAGCATGCTTCGTGGATCCAACCATGGTATCCCCTTGGCGGAATCCCCAGAGAGGCTGAAAGGCGCCCATAGCAGCAGGGGCAGGAGCAGCAGCAGTAGCAGTATAGGAGCACTAGGGGCTTCGGCTCCCTCAGCTGAAACCTCCCCCATGGGCTCCTTGTGTTTTCGTAAGAAGATAGGCCTCCGTGGCCTTTCCTCGAGTGTCCCAGGCACCGCAAGCCGAGCCTTCTTCATCCTGTCAGTCTTCTCATGGGAGGCACATTATCCTCGTTGATCTCCTTAGCAGCTGCAAAACAAGGTAAAAAATAAGTGGTGTCAATAATGCATGAAATGAATAAAATTAAGAAGGGAAGAAAAATACCCTGTTGAGAAATAGAGGATAGCCCCACATGGATGAGGGAGAACTCCTCTAAAAGAGTCCAGCTGGTAGTAGTGTCGTCATCCCGAGTAAGCTCATTATAAATAATAGTTTCCTCCTCGGGGGTTAAGTGAATGGATTTGAGGCTACCATCACTAACCTTCCCGAAGGAAGATCTGAAGAGTGTGCCCCAGTCGCCATTCCTCGCCACCGTAACCCGACAAAACTATTCCCTCCAATTTTGGTTATTATCGGGAATGGAGGCGCTGTTAAAGATATGCTTACACTTGGGCCTTTGTTTAACATAGACCCAACCACAAATACTGGAAGAGCTGTTATAGTACTGAAAAATCTTCCTAAAAACAGCTATAGATAGGGGAAAACCTTCCCTAAGGCAGCAAACCATAAAACATAAAATGTTCCTCCAAGCGTTTGGAGGAAGCTAACATGGGCTTATTTGTAAATCAGCTAGAAGGTGATGAATGAAGGGATGAAAAGGAAACCTAAGCCCAGCATTAAGGGAATCTGTGTAAATAAAAAGAGTATCGGGTTTCCAGTGGCAAGTACGGTCGCCACCAGAAACTGGAACTAATCTCAGGGGAGGAAGAACATTATAACGTGCATTTAATTTATCGTAATCTATGTTGTGCCAAGTTTTACAATGATTAAAAGAGTCGAGATGTGCAGTGGAGGGACATTCGTCCCCCTAGTGTTAATCATATCAATCAAAGACATGTAGGAAGAATGGATCTCGATATCCTTACCTCATTTTGAAGCCGAGGCAATCTTAGCCGCTCTCTCAGCACCTTTATCTGCCATTGATGGAAAAAAGAGGAAAGCTTGGAAACTTGGAAGAAAGATGGAAGTCCCTATAGAGGGAAGAGTTTTGGAGATTGAATAGTGTTGACTAAAGAATGAGAAGTTGTGGAAATGAGAAGTGTGCTTCACCCCCCCCCCCACAACTTACTCTTATATAGCCCTTGGTAGGGCAAATTGGGCCTCAAAAAGCCCATCTGGGCCCAAAAAATGAGAAGATTCTAGAATTATCCAGGAAATTCTTGGAAAAATTAAGTGAAAAACTTATATTTTTGAAGATCCTGGAAGAATCCAGAAAAACCTTAGAAGAACCTGGAATTTGGGCTCAGATATAAGGCCCAATTCTAGAAAAATCTTGAAAAACCCAAGTGTTTAGGGCTCAAGAGGCCCAGTGCCAAGGCCCAAATACAAAAACCCAGGAATTGAGGCCCAAATATTTTAAAGGAGAATCAGTCAAAAAAGGGGAATGGCCCAAGATAAAGGCCCAGTTCAGAAAAAAGCCCAGGGTCAAAAACTAAGTACCCATAAAGAATTCAGGCCCAAATTTGAGTTGGAAGAATCCAGCCCAGATTTAAGGGCCCAAATCAAATATGTGGAGTTACAAAAATATATATGCCAAATTCCTGACCCAATTCGATCATGACTTACGTTATATTCCTAGTCGAATAAGTTGAGGTCGAAATGGCTGCGACCCAGGCTGAATAAAAGGCTTAATTTCGACCAGAATTTAAACCTATTCGACCAGAAACTGTATAGAATCCTGGTCGAAACTCTTGAGGTCGATATGGCTTCGATCAGGGCAGGCAAGGGAAGTTAATTCGGTCAAAACTAGGAATTCTGACAAAAAATCCTGACCGAAAAAGGAAATTTCCTTCTCGAAAAAAATAAAAATAATATATATATATATATATGAAAATCCTGGCCGAATTCGACAAGGATTCCTGCTCAAAAGAATCCTCCTCGAAATTGCTGTCGACCAAGGCACAATGAAGGCAGGATCCTGGTCAAACAGGATTCCTGGTCGAACCAGGTGTCAAAAAAAGAAAAAAAAAAGAAAAAAAGAAGAAAAAAGAGGGAGGAATAATATTTTCTGAAAAAGAATTTTATATTCTGGATATTTTCAAAAATAAGGAAATTCCTAAAATATTTTCTGAAAATATTAATATTTTTCAGAAAATAAGGGAAAAATTCCTTGAAATTAAAGATAAATCCCAGAATTAAGGGAAAAATCCAAAAAAATTAAGAAAAAATTCCAAAATTAAGGGAAAAATTCCTGGAAATTAAGGATAAATCCTAGAATTAAGGAAAAAAATCTTGGAAATTAAGGATAAATCATAGAATTAAAGGAAAAATCCATAAAATTAAGGAAAAAATCTAGAAAATCAAGGAAAAAATCCTAGAATTCAGGGAAAATTCCTGGAAATTAAGATAATTCCAAAATAATAAGGATAAAAGTAAATCGTTGTAAATGTGTAGGTCACTCCACACTTTACGCAAAAAATGATACCCTGTAAGGGAACAAATGAACGTAACTTCGGCGAAACCTAGTCACTGTTTCCCAAAAGTTGGGGGCAAATGATAGGGAAGAAAATAAATCATGATTATGTAGTTAATATCACATTAATTACACATGATTTGGGCTACAAGGCCCAATTAGAAGATGTATGACATTCAGACCAAAAAGGTTAATACATTGATCAGGCCTGATGGACCAGATCAGGCCTGATGGAACAAAGAAGGCCCAAAACCTTGAATATAATTAATTTCGTAATTAATTAATAAGGGAGAAAAATAGCTATTAAGATGAGTCCTGGTGGGAATATAAATCTTTGTAGATTGGCCTCCAAGGAACCTCATGGGATAAGGAATCAGCTTCCTACTTCCTAGGACTCCAAAGTCCATTCTAATTCAGAGACTTGACCACCAAGCCTCCTATACCAAGTCCAATTCAAGGACTCCCAACATCTATATAAGGGTCCTCACCCCATAAATCATAACTACGTTTTTTTACTTGATCATTAGCAATCAGCAAGGTACGTAGGCATCTTGTTAAGGCAATTTGAGTCACGAAACACAAGAGCAGTCAAATCGAGCCTCGAAGCTCACGAACCTTAGTAATAAATACAGCAGTTATATACCTTAGTTTTTAATCCATAACATGAATTTTTACAGTTCATCACATGTCTGTTCATCAAGGAATCAAGGGAATCAACTAAAATTAATTGAAGGTTGGCATCCAAGGAGGCTTCTTCCTTTTCAGCAGGTGTAAAATCCTCAGGCTCTTTTGCTTAGGTTCTACATTTGGTAATTACAACATTATCTTCTATAACCTCTGGTTCAATAACCATCGGAATTTTTGGACCCTTCTTTAACACGTCCAGATATTTGGGATTTGCAACTAGTAAAAACAAGAGCATCTTCTTCTTCCACATAATATAATTTTCTTTATCGAACAGTGGAATTTTAACGGTTCCAACTTTTTGTGAAGTCATTATGAATTTTTGAGGAAATAAAAATTCAAGGAGTTGAAAAATCATAAAAGTCTAGGATCTTGATTTGTTCGTTAATCAGAAGGCTCTGATACCAATTGTTAGGTCCCAATATGTTTGTAGAAGGGGGGTTGAATATAAACTATACCGTTTAATCAAATTTAATGCGGAATAAAAAAGTGAAACAAAATTCAAGTTAAATAAAACTATTATTAAACTTAAAAGGTGTTACAACAACGGTATCGATTGCAAGGGATTAATCTTAAATAAATTATCACAAATCTAGAATAAATTCGACATTAACTTTTTCTATTTTTGTAATAAAAAGATCAAATGCTAGAAGCAATTTGAGATTAAGTTCTATGGATTTTGATCCGCTAAATAGTTACACAAGAACAAGAGAATGATTTCTGGTGGTTTAGATTTAACTATAAATGCTAGAAATTAATGCTCTTGAATTTTGCAGTTTAGGATGAAATAAGTTTTGTTGCTGCTTTTTGTTTGTTCTTGAGTAGATGAGTTGTGTTCAATGTAATGAATTGAATGTCTGTTGCTCTCGTCTTTAATAATTCAATTAACAGAATCCACTTGAACTGGCAAGACAATTGGTATGACTAACTTCCGTGACGTTTCTTCATGTCTTGACTTTGATAACTTGATTTTCTTCATATTAAAACCCTGTAATTATCTGATACCCTGACAAGATCTCTGACACTTGATTAAATCCACAAACTTGATTTATATCACTGAGGCTTGATCAATTTCTTGAACTTCTTCCAGTGAATTAATTCCTCAAGTCTGTAGATGAACAATGTTTCTTAATCCTTTGACAGATGTTACTTTGATAGATCTCTTTGACGATAGAACCACTATTTACTTGTTACATTCTTATTTGAGTTGAGTTAAATCCTTGAATAAACAAATAGGCTATGACATATGACTTTCAAGTAGAATGAGTTGTTTCAGATAAAATGGAATTTAATGACTGTTGTGCATTTTCCTTATTTGCTATAGACCCAATTTTTGTTTCCTTGAGGTCTACTCTCAGTTAGTGACAATTTTTCATAACTTTCAAGTTGCAAGGGATGTAATCAAACTTGTCACAGAATGAGTAGGGATCATTTACATCTGCTTCATTGTATTTACATGCTCCTTCAGCTGGCTTGCTAACAACCTTTTTATAAAGGTGAGTTAGATGATTTACAGAGCCACATTTTTCATACTTCTTTCTTGGAGCATCTGCAACATAAGCAAAATTATTGCTTTTGTTAATCCCAATTTTCCCATTTCTATTTTTTTCTCTCTTGCATCTTCAGTCTTGGTTTCTTTGACAGTGTCTTGGAGCTTTGATTATCCATGAGCTTCTCTTCAGCTTTGGAAGATGGAGTTGCTTCTGCTTTTTTCTTCTCTTTATCTTCATCAGCAATTTCTTGCTTGATAATCAACTCTTCCTCACTGAAATTTACTTTACATGCCTTGAACATAGGTGAGATAACCTTTTTCAGCATTGCTGGAACATTTTCATTTTCTGTTACTTTTCCTTTGTCACCTATGTCTTTCTTTTTACTGTTCAAGGCATCATAGTCAAGACCAATAGCAATTTTTGCACATGGCTTATTTTTCTCATAGTACTGTCCAATTAACTCAGATGCATTCTTGAAGGATTTCAATTTTACTTCATTCTTTTCCAGCTTCTCCCTTAGCACTGCTTCAATTTCACTTGCACACTTGAGCTTGTTCTTCAGATATGCATTTTCTTGTCTTACAGTTTCAAGCTCCACCAACAATAATTCAGCTTCTTGTTTCTCACTTTCAAGCTTCTCATTTATCTTTGTCAGTCTGCTAACTTCTTTATTAGCAGCAACCATACTTGTATGTATGTGAAACATTTATGTGCTCAACTTTTCTACGGTTTCCTTATATTGACTCACATTTAAATCAATGGTAGTGAGAGTTGGTACCTGTGATTTTGATGAGGATAATTCTCCTTGCTCCAAGGCCATTAAAGCATAATTTCCAACTTTCTCATCTTCATCATTATCAGAATCATCCCTACTTTTTCCCTCTGCAATATAAGCTTTGCTTTGCTGTTTCTTCAGAAGAGCTTCATACTTTGCTTCCACTTCAAGATAAACTTTGTCTTTCTTTGCTTTATTGGGTTTCCTGCATTCTGTAGCAAAATGGCCTAGTTCATCACAGTTGAAGCACCTTATCTTTGATCTGTTAACAGATCCAGTTTTGTAACCATTTTTGCTATCAGATGTGTACTTCCCTTTTCTTTTCCAGTTGTTGTCTTTGTTGAAAGACTATCCTTTACCCTTGAAGAATCTTGGCTTCTTTACTCTAATGTTAGAGAACTTCCTTGCCAGATAGGCCATTGACTGATCAAGCTCATCAAGTTCATCCAAGGTGTAGAACTCATCTTCTTCCAATTCCAGAACGACCTGTTCTTGTGAATCATTTGTTCATTGCTCACTTGTTGAGGCAACTAGAGTTTGAGATCTAGGCTCATCATTAGAGGTCTAGCTTTCATTGACAATTAGAGCACTTGAACCATCTACAACATGCCATTTTCTAGTTCTTAATGATTTTCTTTGAATCGTTTCTAATTTATAAGTCTTCAAGATTCCATAAAGAACTTCCAGTGTTATTCTTTTTAGATCTTTCCCTTCTCTGATTGTTGAGATTTTCTGTTCCAAGTGATCAGGGAGTGTGAGCAAAAAATTCAAGTTCACCTCTTCAGCTTCATAGTATTTGTCATGGAGCTGCAAGTCATTTATCAGCTTATTGAACCTTTCAAACACATCAGTGATACTTTCTTTTGGCTTGGCCATAAAACCCTCATATTATGAAATCAGTATCCTTCTCTGATTAAATCTAACTTCCTCAGTTCCCTCACAGAGTATTTCAATCTTTTCCCAGATTTGCTTGGCAGTGTCACAGTTTACAATGTTGTTGTATATTACATTATCAAGTGACTCTATCAATATCAGTTGCAAGCCATTATTCAGGGAAACTTTCTCTTTTTCAGGCTCAGTGTACTCAAAAGGGTCTTTTGGAGCATAATGAGCTGGAATGACCATATCACCGTATGTTGATTCTTCAACTCTAACCATAGGAGTAAAGGGCCCATTTTTTAGAATCAGAATATAGAGTGGATTGGCCATCCTGATAAACAGCAACATTTTCTTTTCCCAAAGAGTGTAGTTAGCTTTGTCAAAAGTAGGAATTTTGATGCTACTGATTTTCTATGTATTCATTTTTCCAAGATCTTGAATCTGTTTACTTTCAGATTTTGCTCTAATACCACTTGTTAGGTAATGAATTACACACAGACGGGGGGGGGGGGGGGGTGAATGTGTTTTTGTGTTTTTATGCTTTTCTTGAACTATTTATGGTTGTGAACAAAGTAAATCAAATCTTGTAGTGAAGTGTGTTACTTGCAGAAATTAAACATGCAATAATAAAGAACACAGATCTTTGCAAAACTCGCTTAATTTTAATAATACACATAGGGGGTGAATGTGTTTTGGTTATTTCTAAGGTTTTTTGAATGTTTATTGCTTTGTAAATAAAGCAAATTAAAATGCAGTAATATTATGTTAACCCTACTATAAGTTATCTCTAAAGCTTTCCATTTTTGGCTTAGTGTATCTTTGTAAATCCTGTGAATCTGTGACTTTCCTTTGTCAGTTAATCTTGGCCTTTGATCTTGCACTCTTCAAGCTGCTTTTGTAGACTTTTCAATCCAAGTGATTAGATCGTTTGTTGATTGATAATCTTAAATATTTAACTTGTCTGCATTCTATACTATAATTTTATATCGAGATCTCTAGTTTGAACTATAGAGAACTGACATCTCGATATGTATAATGGCTTATCGAGATCTCTTAGTTCTCTATATGTTACACCCTCCAAATCCAGGGTATAGATCTGGGGTATTACGAACACTAACTACCTTACTGAACCTGTACAATTATAATATAAATATATAATTACCCCTTACTACTACTCAGGATCTTTCAAAGCTAAGGTTTGAAAACAAGAACGACACACCAACATATATTACAACTTAAATAAACTATTTTACAACCTTCATTAGTACAACCCAATTTTCTATTCAAATTTTAAACTAAACATCTTTTATTCAAATTGCAACTACAACTTATCATGTTAAACCTGCTCTGCAATCTCAAAACTCTCTTCTGGAATGGAGATAAACACTCTTGGAACTAGAGGGTCCCGCAGCTTGAACCGCTTCTTGACTACTCGGCTTCGGATGGGTTTCATTCTCAACCTTAACTGATAAAAAAGGTGAACAACAATAATAGGGTTGAGCCAAAATTGCTCAACAAATCACGTAAATCACGTAAATCTCATAGCACATAAGGCACATAACTAAATTAGACTTATAAATATTTTTAGAATAGATACTAGACCTATATTCGCATTAGCAAACACTATCTGACTCGATTTCTAATTTTTCGGGATTTATGGGACTCGTTTTTATCAATAATCGGGTCTATAAATAATTAATTATCATAAGTCGACTCAATTTCGAAAGAAATTATGATTTATAACTATTTTGAAAAAGGGAGTTGCTCCCTCAGCAAAACTGGGATAAAGTTGAGCACTCCATAACTTTGAGGGAACAATAGTCTGATTCCCGAAAAGCCTTTCTGGATATGAGCCCACCCCCTCGAGAGCAGGATGCCGGCCAGTTTGTCTATCCCCAATAATTAATTAAATGGAATCGGGTCATTTTTTTGAGTCTAAGGCTCTTCGTTTCACTTAAATCAGATAGACGGTTTAATTACTACGCAATAAATAGGATTTAATCAATTATTAATCAATTATAATTAATTAATCATAATAAATTAAAACTTAATTATATTTTTAAAGAATTAATTAAGAATTATAAAGTAATTAATCAATTTAATTAAATGATCAATAATTACAAAATAATTACATATATAAATAAATTTCAATTTCTAAAATAAGAAAGTAATTTTGGAATGATTTACAAAATAATTCAGATAATAAATTATATTATTTATTGGATTTTCTAAATAATTAAAACTATTTTTTTAAAACTTTTACAAAAATAAAAGTAAATAAATAATTCAGAAACAGATATCCTAAATCAGCTATTGGGTTTTTCAGATCAAAACCGGGTCGAATTTTCCAGGAAAACGGATCCTGAAGAACAAACCCGGGTCGACCCGACCCTACCCAGATTCTGGTGGTGACACCGGTTTCCATCTAGTCTAATTCGAGTCCGTTTGACTCAATTCTGTTCGATTAGCTGATCCAACATATTTCCCGTATCTGCAGTAATATATACCCCACGTCCCCGTGCTCGACGATCCCCACAGTTTCTTCTCCGGCGAACTCCGCCATCACCGCCGGCGAAACTCGAAGAACACGATGAACGTCCATCGTAACTTCGTTCAGGGCCATAACAACATCGTTTGGATCGATTCCTGGTGGGTTTTCATTCCAAATTTCACAGGGAACATGAATATACTACAATCACAATCTAACAATCCCTACAACGGATTTTCCTATCAAACCATAACATTTTCCGGCCAAAAACCGAAGTAACGATTCCGCACACAAAAAATTACACATAATAGTTCAAAATAAAGTTTAACACTTCTACAATCTAACCCCTATAATCAAAAAAAATCTCAGGTTCATGTAAAATCAAAAATGAATTAAAGTAAACTTGCATAAATCCTAAAATAAGAACTAATCATTCAAGCTATCATTTGATGAAGTAAATAGCATAAATCAACTGTAAATAAGCATATGAAACTATCTGTAATAACCCCCAAAATTTTGAACTTTTTGTAACCCTTGTGAATAGTGTTTTTGCTGAATGAGAAAACTTTTCATGCCACACTATGTAGGGGTTCTATTATGGATATTCTGAGATTTTATTAGTACTCTATATGGTATATGAGTGTATGTAAAGATCGTCAGAATCCAATTTCCGAACACTTTGGTTTTTCCCGGAAATCCACTAGATACGGAAAGAATTGAGTATAAGGTAGCAGGATAAAAAGGATTTAAATTAAAGGATTATAATAGAGGATCATAAAAAGGAATATAATGTATTGAGAAAGGTTAAGGGAACCTAAGTAATAAGATCCCCGGTATGATCCTTCAAACGATAAACGAAAATGAAAGTTAAGCGAACCGTATAGCAGATCAGTGGTCATTAGGCAAACAATTAGGAAGTTAATCAAAGGGGATTAGAGAGAGAGTGATGTCACCCAACCAATGAGAGGAGGACAAAGAGGGAAGGATGACATCACAGCATGACATAGGCATGACATGGGAAGGAAGGAGATGTGGTGGCTTTTTAACCACACAAAATCAAGGGAAACTAGGTAATTTACTAAAACAAAAACAAAATCAAACCAACCAAGCCAAGCAAATCATTTTCATCAAAACACAAAAATCATTCTCTCATCCAAGCAAGCTTGCTCTCGGCTTTTACTATTGCAAAAGGGCAAGAAATTCAAAACTCAAGATCCAAGCTTCCTAAATTGGTGAGTTAATTCCCTAATCATCCTTATGCTTAGTTAGGGCTATATCATGAGTTTAAGCCATCAATTCCTTCTCAATCTTCTTCATTTAATCAATGAAGAAGACAATGAATAGTGTTTTCAAGTTTTTAACTTGAAATTTTTCTTGATTTCCTTGAAGATCCAAGCAAACCTAAGACTTCTCAAGGCTTCTTAAGGCTTCCTAGCTCCTCCCACCACTTCGAGGAAGGTATATCATCTCCAAACCCTAGATTCCTATGTATTATAAGATGATTTTGATTAGTAGGGTGATATTGTAGCTTAATGTTTGTGATTTAGAGTTTGGGATTGAAATGGTATTGAAATGGAATGGTAAATGTTGTTGTTTTGGTTAAAAGATTGTAGTATAGTTAAATTCAAGCTTAGGCATAAGTATGAATGTTAAAATTGAATTGGTTGGGGCTGATATGATGTGATAAGGATGGATGTTGGTTGTATGTTTGATTTGAGGTTGAATTGGGTTGGTTTTGAATGGTTTTAAATAGGGAAATCGCGTAAACATAGCCGTCGTAACGTCCGATTTTCTTTGGACTGCTTTTGTGCATAACATTAGGACCCAAGAACCCCCTGCTAGATTTTGACCATTTCCATTTCTAGATAGCTCGTGTTACGAGCTTCGTTTTGATATGTAGTTCGTTCGATTCCGATGCACGGTTTAGGAGAAACGACCATTTCAAGTAACGGCATTTCGCGAACGAAACTTTTCCCCTCGCCTTACTTTGAAACATAGGTTAAAGACCAAAAAGGGTTAATTAATGTATGAAACATTTATGGTAAGTGTGTTAGGCAGTTAGTAAGACACTCGCGAAGGAATCGCCTTAAAACTCGTAAAGGTTAAATTATTAAAAATGGTGGAGCCGAGGGTACTCGAGTGACTTAAGAGAATCAATAAGCGCAAAATAAGCGTTAGAGTCTAAGTTAGTTAAAGTATAGATTTACAAGTGACTTTGGTTTAATTCCAACTTACTTGTTGTTTATAGGTTACCAAAATCGTCCCGAGCCTTTTATCACCCCAAGTCGCTCAGGCAAGTTTTCTATCTGTTATACTGTTGTTGTGATGTATTTGTGTATATGCATGATCTTGCGTTAAATGCATATTTGTTATAGCAGATTCTTGCGATATATTGTAGCATGTTATATGGTACATATGCATGCCTGTTTTGTATTCTTGCCATATATATCTGTTGGTTCAGTTGATAATACCTATGCTAGAGGTTAGTAGTATTTTGCATATACCCTTATTATAAGGACCCAAAAGGTGAAAACATTTTCTAAAACCGGGAGTCGAGGATCCCGAGTAGATTTTGTATATATGTATATATATATATATTCATATATATATATGGTTATAGTTTTCAAAACTATTAATCGAATAAGGGTTATTCGATAACTTTATATTATTTATTGAATATTATTTCGTATATTATTCGAGGGCTTATGACTCTTTTATATTATTATTGGATATTACTTGGATATTCATTTGAGGATGTATGACTCCTTTATTTTATGAATATTATTTATAATATTCATTCGAGGTATTATGACTCCGCTTATTACTGCAATATATTCTTTATTTTATTAAAGAATAAGGTGTCAATAATCAAACTTATTTTCGATTATTCAAATAAAGATAGTACTTTCATATAAGTATATCTTTGGTTATTTAATACTCGTTTCAAGTATAAGTTTTAATACTTCTACTTCAATTATTTTTATAAAGATTATTCTTTATGGGAATATTATTTAAATACTAATATTTAGACATTTTCTAAATATACTGGGGACTGATTTACTTCATTAAATCAGCTTTACTCCAAACACTTTTTAAAGTGTTTTCGAGTCTTCAAAATGATTTTTAAAAGTTAGAGCGGATCCCAAAACTCATTTTTATATCTAAGATCTTCCTTTTTAAGGGGATTTAAATACTCGCTCAAAACCTGAGGGATCCGGCTCTGTGGTGTATTTTATATTCGCAACAAGATTGCAGT
The DNA here is from genome assembly GCF_009905375.1 of Apium graveolens. Taxonomy (NCBI): domain Eukaryota; kingdom Viridiplantae; phylum Streptophyta; class Magnoliopsida; order Apiales; family Apiaceae; genus Apium; species Apium graveolens. The sequence continues at coordinate 178,822,805 of NC_133652.1, read as the reverse complement.
TTTGGTAAATGAATTGATTACTTACCCAACGTTCGGGAAGTAAGTCCATCTATTGAGTCGGCATAAGCAACATGGGCTCAGTGGGCGTCCATGATAGTGTAAGTGGCTCAGTGGGAGTCCATCAAATGCATAAGTGGCTGAGTGGCAGTCCAGCATAAGGTCCTATTGAGACCAGGGTGATGACCAGTGGGGAATTCGTCCATCTACTAATAGAAAAGGTTACTTATTGGTATCTTTGCCTGATCAGCGAGATATCTGGTTTATGCCAAAATTCTTTTCCTTTCCAAAATTCATTGGATGTTCCAAACTCTGTTCATACTTTACATGACAGAGGTTTCCAGGGACTGTATAAGGAAGATATATATGTGGATATATATATCGGAACTTAATGAAGTATATCATAACTTCATTTCCTTTAATAATATTTCAAATATTTAATCTATTCAAATCTTGTCTTGTAGTCTCATCTATGTGATGAACTGGTAAAAGCTCATTATATACTTTGAACAGTGGTAGTTCAAGTAGCTTTATAAATGATATAAGTGTAGTGAAGTATTTGGTAACTTCATCCCTTATTTTTACTTATATCTAGTAAGTAATTATCTTACACTTGATAAAAGATTCTAGTAAGTATCCATTTAGATACTTATATTATTGTTATCACTTTATACTATCTTGCGAGCTGTAAGGCTCACTCTTGCTTTATTTCTTCATCACACAACAACAGTTAGGAAAGATGGCCAGACTCCAGCAGACCCAGCGCAAGCGCGTGGGAAGCGTCCCGCGTCTTCCCGATGATGTTGTAGCTGCTATAGCTGCAGAGGTAGATCTATTGGTAGATCAGGCACTCTACTTTTGAGAATCAAATTATGTATAATTATAACTTGTGGCAGATAATGGCAATTAACTGTAAATTATCAAGTAATCATTTTGGGTAGTAATAACTTTTAAATTGTGGATTCAAAGACTTGTACTTATTTCAATTTCATCTCTGAGACTATAACGGGTTGTGGTGTGTGTTAGTGTGGGGTCACAGCATAAGGTTATTTATTATTAATTAAGTGAAGTGATATTGTGGAAAGAAAGACCGTGACGACCCGGATCCACAGGCAGTCTTTGTTAGCTCATTGATATGTTCAGGATGTTCTGAGGACCCGAGTGGCTGTTGTCGAGGGCCGACTGGATGAGGCCAGGAGGGAGTTGGATGCAGAGAGGGCGGGTAGGCGTACCCGAGCTTATGAGACTAGGGCTTCTATACCCCGATCCTTGAGGAGGGAGCTTACGGGGATAGAGCTCACATCCCGAGCGAGGCTCAGATCGCTCCAGGGGGACAGGCATGGTAGGATCTCCAGGCGGCAGGCAGACTATATCTTCCGTCGTGCAATGGAAAGGGTATGGGAGCTGACCCGCTCCGGTGTATGATTCAGGATTGACGATGGAATAGTCTAGTTGTCTAGCTAGCCGAGGCCTTAGTAAGAGCCAATTTTCCGGGATAGTTAACTTGTATATAGCATCCCTTTTTCTGACTAGACAGATAGACTCTTGTGTATCACTTTTGGGACAGATGACTGTAGCACTGTTGTACTTTTGACCAGATCAAACTATGTATTTCTCGCATTATGTATATATTTGTTTCGTTTCGGTTCAATTCCTTAGTGACGAGGTCACTGTTTTTATCATTATTATTACTGCACTTCGTATTTGAACTTTCTTAAAATAATAGAATTGCGATATACGTTCTCCCCATTATGAAGCTGTGCAAGGCACAATGTTGTATATGATTGTGACCTAACGTTGAATTTCCCAATAATTTTTTTTTATTATCAGAATCATGCCGCCAAGAAAGATTGGAACTAGGGCGAACCCTGGATCTGAGGACCAGGGAAGCCATAACCAGGATGATAGGAACCGGGAACACAGTGAAGAGGAAGATGAGGATTATGTGGAACAGGATGACTCCCTGTATGAAGAGGAAGAGGAAACATATGATGTTGAGGGATTTGAGATAGAGGCTGAAGAAGGAGAAACTGAGGTTGAGCAACCGGTACCAAACCCGGGCATGGATCCCATGGGCCAGTTCATGCAACTCCTAAGGCAGAATTTGGAACGTCAACCCAACCCACCCCCTCAAGGAAATAACAATACTGTGGCAAACTCTTTCAGGGCTTTTAAGTCCCTTAAGCCCCCTGAGTTCCACGGATCAGCCGACCCAGTTGAGGCAAGGGCATGGTTAAAGGAAATGGAGAAATCCTTTGAGATTTTGAGTACCGATGAGGCACAGAAGACTGTATTTGCTACCTACCTTCTGAAAGGAGAAGCTAACTACTGGTGGGAGGCCAAGAAAAACATGGAGACACATGCTATTATAACCTGGGAGAGATTTAGTCAGTTGTTTCTGGGAAAGTATTTCCCGAGGTTTATGGAAAACCAGATGGAGCTCAAGTTCTTGGAGCTAAAGCAGAATAACTTGTCTGTAGCAGAGTACGAAGCGAAATTTACTGAGTTATCAAGGTTTGTGTCGGAGTTTGTGAGCACCGAGGAAAAGAAAGCTAGGAGGTTTCAGCAGGGACTGAAACCGTGGATTCAGAATAGGGTGGCAATCCTTGAGCTTACGGACTATGCCACTCTGGTGCAAAAGGCAACGATTGTAGAAGTCGGAAGTGAACAGATGCAGAAGGAAAGAGAGAAGAAAGGAATAAAGAGGAAAAGTATGAGCATGGGTGGAGGTTCCGCAGGAAGGAGCTTCCTAACTAGATTTAATCGAGGAGCAGTGTCCCTACCAGGAAGGAACACTGGGTTTAAGCGGCCAATGAGTGTGAGTGTGAGCCAGGGCGGCCAGAAATCAAGAATGTCCTATTCCAACCAGTCTCGACCCCCATTGCCAGCCTGTAACATATGTGGAAGGAATCACACTGGGGAGTGTAAAGGAAAGCCAGTAACCTGCTTTAAGTGCGGTCGGGAAGGCCACTATTTAACTAAGTGCCCATCATCAACCCCTGCTGTCATTCCAACCACCACTTGTCATCAGTGTGGACGCCCAGGTCATTGGAAGAGGGAATGCCCAATGAACAAACCAGTAGCTTCGGGAGCAAGCAGGGCTGCTTCTAATAAGCCACCTACTGCGAGGACTTTCAACATGACAGTCCAGGATGCTATGAAATATTCAGATGTGATAGCAGGTACCCTTTCTCTAAATTCAGTCAGTGCAAACGTTTTATTTGATTCAGGAGCAACTAAATCTTTTATATCAAAGGACTTTGCACGTAAGTTAAGACTTAAGGCTGAACCCTTGATAGAACCCTTGCAAGTAGAAATAGCCAATCATAAAATTATTCCTGTTAACCAGATTCACCCCGCCTGTGAGATAGGCATAGGGGAGCAATCCTTTAGTGTTGATCTGATTCCTTTTAAATTAGGGGAGTTTGATGTAATTTTAGGAATGGACTGGCTATCTAGCAATGATGCTCAGATAGACTGTAAAGGTAAGAAAGTTAAGCTAAATATCCCAGGGAAGAAAGAAGTTGTATTTAGAGGAAAGAGGCAGACGTAGAGATTTTTGACCATGGCCCAGGCCAAAAGGATGCTACGAAAAGGAAATGAGGCCTACCTAGCCTATGTGGTGGACACGCAGAAGGAGGTGCCTAACTTACAAGATATTCCAGTAGTCAACGAATTTGAAGATGTATTCCCACAAGACCTTCCGGGATTACCACCCGATAGAGTGATTGAATTTGCTATTGAGTTGGCCCCAGGGACGGCGCCAGTTTCAAAAGCACCTTACCGGTTAGCCCCGTTAGAAATGAAGGAATTAGCTATCCAATTACAGGAACTCTTGGATAAGGGTATGATAAGACCCAGTGTGTCTCCATAGGGAGCACCAATTTTATTTGTTAAGAAGAAAGATGGGAGCATGAGGCTGTGCATAGACTATCGAGAGTTGAACAAGCTAACCATAAAGAACAGGTACCCATTACCTAGAATAGACGATCTGTTCGACCAGCTAAAGGATGTTGTTTATTTTTCCAAGATCGACCGGAGAACTGGATATCACCAACTAAAGATTAAACCCGAAGATATTTCCAAGACAGCGTTCCGTACCAGGTATGGGCATTATGAGTTCTTGGTAATGTCCTTTGGATTAACCAACGCCCCAGCGGCTTTCATGGATTTAATGAATAGAGTATTTAAGAAGTACTTGGACAAATATGTGATAGTTTTTATTGATGATATTTTGATCTACTCAAGAACTGAGGCAGAACATGCAGAGCATTTGAGGATAGCTCTAGGAATACTCAGAGAGGAGCAGTTGTATGCCAAATTCTCGAAGTGTGAATTCTGGCGGAATGAAGTACAGTTTTTAGGACATGTGATCAATAAAGAAGGAGTATTGGTCGACCCCTCCAAGATAGAGGCGGTCTCAAATTGGGAAAGGCCAACCACACCCACAGAGGTAAGGAGTTTCATAGGATTGGCCGGCTACTATCGTAGATTTGTACAGGACTTTGCGAAGATCGCAGCCCCTTTGACCCGACTTACTCGTAAGACAGAGAAGTTTGAATGGACGGAGAAATGCGAGAACAGTTTTCAGGAATTAAAGAAAAGGTTGATAACGGCTCCGGTGTTGGCATTGCCGGACGGAAAAGGAGATTTTGTGATATATAGTGACGCGTCGCACAAAGGACTAGGGTGTGTGCTTATGCAGCACGGTAAAGTGATTGCGTATGCGTCGAGACAACTGAAGGAATACGAGGTTAGATATCCTACTCATGACCTTGAGCTCGCGGCAATAGTATTTGCCTTAAAAATTTGGAGGCACTACTTGTATGGAGAGAAGTGCGAGATTTTCACAGACCATAAGAGCCTCAAGTACATATTTACGCAGAAAGAGCTCAACATGCGCCAGAGGAGATGGTTAGAACTAATCAAGGACTATGATTGTGAGATTCTCTATCATCCAGGGAAAGCCAATGTGGTGGATGATGCCCTTAGTAGAAAGGAAAGACTCAGAATGATAACAACTTCGGAAGAATTGATAAGGGATTTTGAGAGAATGGAAATAGAAGTAAAGGTAACTGGAATCGGAACTGAAAAGCTTTTTGAGATCTCAATGCAGCCCGAGTTATTGGAAAAGATCAGATTGTGCCAGGAGAAAATAATGAATGAAGGCAGAGAGTCAATGACTGGAGAGGAGATCCATACTGAGAAAGATGATAAAGGGATAATGAGGTACTCCTACCGGATTTGGGTTCCGAATGTTCAAGAGCTTAAAGATGAGATATTGGATGAAAGCCATAGTTCAAGGTATTCCATTCACCCGGGAAGTACCAAGATGTATAGGGATTTGAAGGAATATTACTGGTGGCCCAACATGAAGAGGGACGTAGCAGAATGGGTAAGCAAATGTTTGACTTGCCAAAGGGTAAAGGCAGAGTACCAGAGACCCAGTGGACTCTTACGACCCCTGGAGATTCCCGAATGGAAATGGGAACAGATAGCGATGGATTTTGTTGTAGGCTTGCCAAGGACGAAGCCAATCACGACGCCATTTGGGTAATTATAGACCGACTGACAAAGTCAGCTCATTTCATTCCTATCAATGAGAGATACACAGTCGATAGACTGGTGGACATTTACCTTAAGGAAATAGTAACGCGACATGGAGTCCCAGCGTCCATTGTCTCAGACCGAGACCCCAGGTTCAACTCCAGATTTTGGAGGAGCTTTCAGGAATGTGCGGGGACCAAGTTAAATATGAGTACCGCGTACCATCCCCAGACGGATGGGCAGAGTGAAAGGACCATCCAGACACTAGAGGATATGTTGAGTGTCTGTGTAATAGACTTTAAAGGGAGTTGGGATGATCACTTGCCGTTGATCGAGTTTTCTTATAACAATAGCTTTCATGCTAGCATCGGAATGCCGCCTTATGAGGCCCTGTACGGAAGAAGGTGTCGATCTCCCTTATTCTGGGATGAAGTAGGAGAGCGGAAGATGCTCGGACCTGAAGTGGTCCAAAGGACCAAAGATATAGTGGATCTCATCAGAGGACGGCTTGTAGCATCCCAAGACAGACAGAAGAAATATGCAGACCTAGCCCGAAAGGACAAGGAATATGAAGTCGGGGACTTAGTACTGCTAAAGGTATCCCCTTGGAAGGGATTAATGAGGTTCGGAAGGAAAGGAAAACTAAGCCCAAGATACATTGGACCTTTTGAGATATTAAGACGGATTGGAAAGTTAGCTTACGAGCTAGCCTTACCCCCTAATTTGCAACAAGTTCATAATGTGTTTCATGTGTCAATGCTAAGGAAGTATCATCGGGATGCCAGACACATAGTGGAGTACGAGCAGGTGGATATGCAGCCAGATCTAACTTACGTGGAGAAGCCAGTAAGGATTATAGATAAGAAGGAGCAGGAGCTTCGGAACAAAGTAATCAAGCTAGTCAGAGTACTATGGCAGAATCATAATGTGGAAGAATCAACTTGGGAACTAGAGAGCACAATGCTAGAAAAGTACCCCCATTTGTTTTCTGTTTGATTCCGGGACGGAATCCTTTTAAGGAGGGGAGACTGTAATAACCCACAAAATTTTGAACTTTTTGTAACCCTTGTGAATAGTGTTTTTGCTGAATGATAAAACTTTTCATGCCATACTATGTAGGGGTTCTATTATGGATATTCTGAGATTTTATTAGTACTCTATATGGTATATGAGTGTATGTAAAGATCGTCAGAATCCAATTTCCGAACACTTTGGTTTTTCCCGGAAATCCACTAGATACGGAAAGAATTGAGTATAAGGTAGCAGGATAAAAAGGATTTAAATTAAAGGATTATAATAGAGGATCATAAAAAGGAATATAATGTATTGAGAAAGGTTAAGGGAACCTAAGTAATAAGATCCCGGGTATGATCCTTCAAACGATAAACGAAAACGAAAGTTAAGCGAACCGTATAGCAGATCAGCGGTCATTAGGCAAACAATTAGGAAGTTAATGAAAGGGGATTAGAGAGAGAGTGATGTCACCCAACCAATGATAGGAGGACAAAGAGGGAAGGATGACATCACAGCATGACATAGGCATGACATGGGAAGGAAGGAGATGTGGTGGGTTTTTAACCACACAAAATCAAGGGCAACTAGGTAATTTACTAAAACAAAAACAAAATCAAACCAACCAAGCCAAGCAAATCATTTTCATCAAAACACAAAAATCATTCTCTCATCCAAGCAAGCTTGCTCTCGGCTTTTACTATTGCAAAAGGGCAAGAAATTCAAAACTCAAGATCCAAGCTTCCTAAATTGGTGAGTTAATTCCCTAATCATCCTTATGCTTAGTTAGGGCTATATCATGAGTTTAAGCCATCAATTCCTTCTCAATCTTCTTCATTTAATCAATGAAGAAGACAATGAATAGTGTTTTCAAGTTTTTAACTTGAAATTTTTCTTGATTTCCTTGAAGATCCAAGCATTCCTAAGACTTCTCAAGGCTTCTTAAGGCTTCCTAGCTCCTCCCACCACTTCGAGGAAGGTATATCATCTCCAAACCCTAGATTCCTATGTATTATAAGATGATTTTGATTAGTAGGGTGATATTGTAGCTTAATGTTTGTGATTTAGAGTTTGGGATTGAAATGGTATTGAAATGGGATGGTAAATGTTGTTATTTTGGTTAAAAGATTTTAGAATAGTTAAATTCAAGCTTAGGCATAAGTATGAATGTTAAAATTGAATTGGTTGGGGCTGATATGATGTGATAAGGATGGATGTTGGTTGTATGTTTGATTTTAGGTTGAATTGGGTTGGTTTTGAATGGTTTTAAATTGGAAAATCGCGTAACAATAGCCATCGTAACGTCCGAGTTTCTTTGGACTGCTTTTGTGCATAACATTAGGACCCGAGAACCCCCTGCTAGATTTTTACCATTGCCATTTCTAGATAGCTCGTGTTACGAGCTTCGTTTTGATATGTAGTTCATTTGATTCCGATGCACGGTTTAGGAGAAACGACCATTTCAAGTAACGGCGTTTCGCGAACGAAACTTTTCCCCTCGCCTTACTTTGAAACATAGGTTAAAGGCCAAAAAGGGTTAATTAATGTATGAAACATTTATGGTAAGTGTGTTAGGAAGTTTGTAAGACACTCGCGAAGGAATCGCCTTAAAACTCGTAAAGGTTAAATTATTAAAAATGGTGGAGCCGAGGGTACTCGAGTGACTTAAGAGAATCAATAAGCGCAAAACAAGCGTTAGAGTCTAAGTTAGTTAAAGTATAGATTTACAAGTGACTTTGGTTTAATTCCAACTTACTTGTTGTTTATAGGTTACCAAACTCGTCCCGAGCCTTTTATCACCCCAAGTAGCTTAGGCAAGTTTTCTATCCGTTATACTGTTGTTGTGATGTATTTGTGTATATGCATGATCTTGCGTTAAATGCATATTTGTTATAGCAGATTCTTGCGATATATTGTAGCATGTTATATGGTACATATGCATGCCTGTTTCGTATTCTTTCCATATATATATCTGTTGGTTCAGTTGATAATACCTATGCTAGAGGTTAGCAGTATTTTGCATATACCCTTATTATAAGGACCCAAAAGGTGAAAACATTTTCTAAAACCGGGAGTCGAGGATCCCGAGTAGATTTTGTATATATGTATATATATATATTCATATATATATATGGTTATAGTTTTCAAAACTATTAATCGAATAAGGGTTATTCGATAACTTTATATTATTTATTGAATATTATTTCGAATATTATTCGAGGGCTTATGACTCTTTTATATTATTATTGGATATTACTTGGATATTCATTTGAGGATGTATGACTCCTTTATTTTATGAATATTATTTATAATATTCATTCGAGGTATTATGACTCCGCTTATTACTGCAATATATTCTTTATTTTATTAAAGAATAAGGTGTCAATAATCAAACTTATTTTCGATTATTCAAATAAAGTTAGTACTTTCGTATAAGTATATCTTTGGTTATTTAATACTCGTTTCAAGTATAAGTTTTAATACTTCTACTTCAATTATTTTTATAAAGATTATTCTTTATGGGAATATTATTTAAATAATAATATTCAGACATTTTCTAAATATACTGGGGACTGATTTACTTCATTAAATCAGCTTTACTCCAAACACTCTTTAAAGTGTTTTCGAGTCTTCAAAATGATTTTTAAAAGTTAGAGCGGATCCCAAAACTCATTTTTATATATTTAAGATCTTCCTTTTAAAGGGGATTTAAATACTCGCTCAAAACCAGAGGGATCCGGCTCTGTGGTGTATTTTATATTCGCAACAAGGTTGCGGTTTTGGTAAATGAATTGATTACTTACCCAACGTTCGGGAAGTAAGTCCATCTATCGAGTTGGCATAAGCAACATGGGCTCAGTGGGCGTCCATGATAGTGTAAGGGGCTCAGTGGGAGTCCATCAAATGCATAAGTGGCTGAGTGGCAGTCCAGCATAAGGTCCTATTGAGACCAGGGTGATGACCAGTGGGGAATTCGTCCATCTACTAGTAGAAAAGGTTACTTATTGGTATCTTTGCATGATCAGCGAGATATCTGGTTTATGCCAAAATTCTTTTCCTTTGCAAAATTCATTGGATGTTCCAAACTCTGTTCATACTTTACATGACAGAGGTTTTCGGGGACTGTATAAGGAAGATATATATGTGGATATATATATCGGAACTTAATGAAGTATATCATAACTTCATTTCCTTTAATAATATTTCAAATATTTAATTTATTCAAATCTCGTCTTGTAGTCTCATCTATGTGATGAACTGGTAAAAGCTCATTATATACTTTGAACAATGGTAGTTCAAGTAGCTTTATAAATGATATAAGTGTAGTGAAGTATTTGGTAACTTCATCCCTTGTTTTTACTTATATCTAGTAAGTAATTATCTTACACTTGATAAAAGATTCTAGTAAGTATCCATTTAGATACTTATATTATTGTTATCACTTTATACTATCTTGCGAGCTGTAAGGCTCACTCTTGCATTATTTCTTCATCACACAACAACAGTTAGGAAAGATGGCCAGACTCCAGCAGACCCAGCGCAAGCGCGTGGGAAGCGTCCCGCGTCTTCCCGATGATGTTGTAGCTGTTATAGCTGCAGAGGTAGATCTATTGGTAGATCAGGCACTCTACTTTTGAGAATCAAATTATGTATAATTATAACTTGTGGCAGATAATGGCAATTAACTGTAAATTATCAAGTAATCATTTTGGGTTGTAATAACTTTTAAATTGTGGATTCAAAGACTTGTACTTATTTCAATTTCATCTCTGAGACTATAACGGGTTGTGGTGTGTGTTAGTGTGGGGTCACAGCATAAGGTTATTTATTATTAATTAAGTGAAGTGATATTGTGGAAAGAAAGACCGTGACGACCCGGATCCCCGACCCCGGATCTGGGGGTGTTACACTATCCCATGGATCAATTTCATCCCATAACCCAACAATCAAAAACCCACAATTTCAGTTCATGAACCCTAAATTACGAATTGAAATTCTAAGCAACAAAACATGAAATTGATGGTATGAGCAGAAACTAGAGATCATAAGCTTCATTTTGGTTACTCACATGAACGATTTGGATAACAGAATCACAGTCAAATCTGGGGTTGAATTCTTGAGTTGTTCTTCACCAACACAATTATTCTTGATTTTCTGATTTTTTTAGCTAATTAATGATTAATAATAAATTAGCTATGTATACTAGGGTTAAAAATACTCCTCATTAAAATTACTCCTCATTAAAATTAAGGGCCTAATTATACATCTAATAAAACTAATTGGCCCCAACTTCTATAATTTTTGGGTATTAATTATGAATTTTTAAATATCCAATAAATACAAAATATATGCCAAAAATTCCCAAAAATTGTGAATAATACAAAAATGCAAAGAAAAATTATGTTTGATAATTTCATGATCCTATAAAAATACAAATGTGATTTTTGTGGGGGTTTTGATAGCCAAAGGGCCCCAGAAAAGTCATTTTTCGCGAAACAAGAAAATTTGTAAAACGTCTAGATGTTCAGAATATCGATATGGCATAGGCCATACATGGAAAAATAGGGCCAATGATTTTGTTTGAAATATTGGCTTTTAAAACACTGTTTGGGCTGTACAGTTTTTGATATAAAGACATTTATCTTTTAGTAAAGCACTCAATAAATACCCGAAACACATTCTGATTGAAACATATAACACATAGCACATAGCAGCTAGGGTTTATGACCCAACACACTTAACAACATAACAATACACATAAATCATCTTTATTAAGATATAATACAAGCGTAATTTCTCGGTCATTACATTCTTCCCCCCTTATTAGGATTCTGTCCTCAGAATCACGCTATAAAAATAACTGAGGATACTTTTCTAACATTTCACTTTCAGGCTCTCAGGTCGACTCTTCAACCACGGGATATCTCCATAAGACTCTCACTAATAGTACAGACTTATTCCTCAATACTCCTTCTTGTCGATCTAAAATTCTTACTGGTTGTTCTATATACGACAAATCAGCTTGAAGTTTTATTGGCTCATATTCTATTACATGCCTTGTATCAGGATTATACTTCTTAAGCATTGACACGTGAAAAACATTATGGATATGCTGCATATGGGGTGGTAAGGCTAACTCATATGCAACTCTTCCGACTCTCTTCAAAATTTTGAATGGACCAACATATCGAGTCTTTAGCTTGCCCTTGTTGCCAAATCTGGTCAATCCTTTCCATGGTGATATCTACAGCAATACATGTTCTCCTTCTTGATAGTCCACATCTTTCCTGGTAAGATCTGCATATTTACGTTTTCGATTTTGTGCTGCTTTGAGTCGTTTTTGGATAAGCTCTACTTTTTCCTAGATCTGCTGAATCAGTTCTGGGCCTAGAATTTTGCGTTCTCCAACTTCATCCCAACATGTAGGTGATCTACACTTTCTTCCATATAAGGCTTCATAAGGTGGCATTCCAATGCTAGCATGCTTCGTCCCAACAACCTTCAAAATCTATTGCACATACATGTAGCATATCTTCAATTGTCTGAATTGTCCTTTCACTTTGCCCGTCCGTCTGTGGATGATAAGCGGTGCTCATGTTTAGTTCAGTACCAAGGCATTTCTGAAATTGTCTCCACAATCTCGAATTAAAACATGGATCTCGATCGGATACAATGGATACAGGCACTCCATGGCACATCACAACTTTCTTGAGATATAGGTGCACTAACTTGTCAAGCAAAAACTTTTTGTTGATTGGAAGGAAATGTGCTGACTTCGTTAACCTGTCAATGATAACCCAAATTGCATCATGATTTGATCTGGTTCTTGGAAGTCCTACTACGAAATCCATTGCTAAGTTCTCCCATTTCCATTCTGGAATGTCCAGTGGTTGTAGAAAATCTGCTCGGACGTTGATGTTCTACTTTGACTAGTTGGCACGTATAACATATACTAACCCATTCCGCTATCTCTTTCTTCATATCTGGCCACCAAAAGTTTTCCTTCAAATCTATGTACATCTTTATGCTTCCGGGATGAATTGAATATCTTGAACTGTGAGCGTCTTGCAAAATTTTTGCCTTCGGTTCCGATACATTAGGTATCCAGATTCTCGAAGTAACTCGGAAAATTCCTTTATCATCTTTCTGGCTGGTAATTTCTTCTCCTAAAAAATTGTCAATTTCATGATTCATTACCTCTTCCTGACACCTTATTATCTTTTTCCAATAATTCTAGCTGAAATGTTATTGTGTAGTTCATTTCGGTGGAGCTTTCTGGAATACGAACTTCAATTTCCATTTTATCGAATTCCCTGATCAATTCTTCTGAGGATGTAAACAGATTCAATTTTTATTTTTGACTTAGTGCATCTGCTACAACATTTGCTTTACCTGGATGATAGTTGATTGCTACGTTGTAATCTTTGATTAGCTCTAGCCAACGTCGTTGTCTCATGTTGAGTTCTTTTTGCATGAAAATATACTTTAGACTCTTATGATCCATGTAGATTTCACATTTTTCTCCATAAAGATAATGTCTCTAGAGTTTCAGTGCGAACATAATTGCTGCTAGTTCCAAATCATGCGTCGGATAATTTTGCTCATGAGGCTTTAGTTGTCTAGAAGCATATGCGATTACGTTGTTGTACTGCATTAACACACATCCTAGTCCTTGATAGGAAGCATCGTTGTAAATGACGAAGTCTCCTTGGTCATCAGGTAACACAAGTACTGGTGCGGTTACTAGTCGATTCTTCAATTCCTGAAAACTTTCTTCACATTTTTCATTCCATTCAAACTTTTCATTCTTCCTAGTCAGCTTGGTCAAAGGCGTAGCTATTTTTTCAAAGTCCTAGACAAATCTTTTATAGTAACCAGCTAATCCCAAGAAACTTCTAACCTCTGTCGGGGTCTTTGGTCTTTCCCAATTTAAAACTGATTCTATCTTTGATGGGTCGACTTGAATTCCCTCAACACTGATTATGTGACCTAGAAATTGCACTTCCTTTAGCCATAATTCGCATTTTGAAAATTTTACATAAAGTTGTTCCTTCCTCAAGGTTTTCAAAGTGATTCTCAGGTGCTCTCCATGCTCTTCTTCAGCCTTTGAGTAAATCAGGATGTCATCAATAAATACAATGATAAATTTATCTAAGTACTTTTTGAACACCTTGTTCATCAAATCCATAAATGTCGTTGGTGCATTAGTTAGTCCAAACGCCATCACAAGAAATTTGTAATGTTCGTATCTCGTTCAAAAAGCAGTCTTTGGAATATCTTCTGCCTTGTTCTTCAACTGATGATAACCCGATCTTAAATCGATTTTCGAAAACCATGCCTCTCCTTTCAGTTGATCAAATAAGTCATTGATCCATGGAAAAGGGTATTTATTCTTGATAGTTAACTTGTTCAGTTCACGATAATTGATACATAGTCATATATTGTCGTCTTTCTTCTTTACGAGCAACACCGGTGCACCCCACGGGGATACACTGGGCCTTATGATTCCTCTGTCGAGAAGATCATGCAATTTCATTGCTAACTCTTTTATCTCAATCGGCGCCATTCGATACAGAGCTTTTGAAACTGGTTCAGTACCTGGTGCCAAATCAATGGTAAACTCGATCTCTCGATCCGGAGGTAGTCCTGGAAGTTCATCTGGAAAGACATCGAGAAATTCACATACCATGGGAATATCTTCAATCTTCAGACTTTCTTTTTCTGTATCCAACACATAAGCTAAATAAGTTTTACATCCTTGACGTAACAATCGTTTCGTCTGCATTAAAAATCTCTGCTTCTGCTTTTCGCCTTTAAATGTTACCGTTACATTTTCTCGGTTCATAGATTCACTTTATTATTCACGCAAAATAGTATCAAATTCCCTTAACTTGAAAGGTATCAAGTCAACTGAGAAATGATGTCCCGCTATTTCGATATCACACCCCGGACACACCCGATCTACCGCAATTTGATCATCATTCGTTAACTTTATAATTAATATTTCGTCCAACCGTTGAATTTTATAATATAGCTTATGAATAAACTCTTCAGAAATAAAAGATCTCATGGCTCCAGAATCAATTAATACTTGTGCATCTACAAAATTCACAAGAAGCGTACCTCCAACCAAGTTGGGACTCTGCACAGCTTCTTTTATCGACATGTTAAAAATCCTTGCCTTTGGTTGGGTATGTTGTGGTGGCGGAGGTAATGCCAAAACCCTCGGAATACTGGTTGCCATTGCAGTTCCTCTGCATTCTTTAGCGATATGCCCCTTTCTTCCGCACAGGAAATAAGTGACTTTTATTTTCCCTGTTGGGCATTCTCCAGAGTAATGTCCCTTCTGCTTGCATTTGAAACATGTGACATCTGGCTTATTACAAATTCTGGTATGCTTCTTCCTACATGTTCTGCATTCGGGTATTGGTGGTTGAATGATTCTCTATTGATTTGGAGCTGGGAGTCGGTTGCCCATTCTCTGATTGCCCCATTCTCATGTCCTTCTAAAAATTTACATTTGCCCAAGCTTAAAATCCCGGCCTCTTGTTGGAATGATTCTGTCCCTTTTCCTTGTAAGACGCTTCACTTTCTCCCTCAATTATCATGGCCTTCTGAACTATGGCTGTATAGGTCGTCAGTTCGAACACCGCTACTCTGCTATGAATCCACGGCTTCAATCCCTTTTGGAATCTCTTAGCCCGCTTCTCATCAGTATTTACTTGCTCTGGAACAAACCTAGCCAATTCAGTAAACTTGGCTTCATAATCAGTGACCGACAAATTTCCTTGCTTTAACTCCAAGAACTTAATTTCCATTTGATTCTTCATGTAACAGGGAAAATACTTCTCCAGAAAAAGTTCGGTGAATCTGTCACAAGTTACTACACCCTCGCCTTCCAGTGCTTTCTTGGATTCCCACCAATAATTAGCCTCTCCCTTCAAGAAGTAACTAGAAAAATATGTCTTCTAATATGATTCCACTTTAACCAACGCAAATGCTTTCTCCATTTCCTTTAACCAGGCTCTTGCCTTAGTAGGATCCGCTGAACCTTCAAATTCTGGAGGCTTTACCGACTGGAACTATTTCAAAGTAACTACAAGTACAACTTGTGGCGCTTGTGGCTCTGGACGAAGGGGTTGTTGTAACATCTGCTGCTGAAACTATTGTTGTTGTTGCTGCATCTGCTGCTGCATCATCACCATTTGTTGTTGCATTAAGTGAAACATTTGGTCCATGTGGTTATTGTTGTTTTGGCCTTCGGTATTGTCATTGGATGACTCAGTTCTGGTTTTTCTTTTTGGTGCCATGATGCTAATAATAAAACAAATAGTTCTGTTAATAACAATATATTAAACAGCTGATATGAATAAAGAAACAATTTGTAGGGTATTAAAACAGAAATTTAAACAGTTGAGATTGGAAAGAAAACAATTTACCAGATATCTAAAACGAGAAATTTAAACGGTTCAGAATTTAAATAAATCACTTGGAAATAATTGAAAGTTTTTGGAATAATAAATGGTACGACCTTGTTTAAACTAAAATGGTATTTCAGATACGAAAATTATAAAATAGTAAAGTAAATGTAAATGTTTGAGAGACTGAAATTTAAATCAAAATAAAAGAAAAAGTTGGAAAAGTCCATTATATATATATATATGACACCAGCTACATGTGTTAGTGCTTGATACAAAAAGGGTCTAAATCAGATCAGTCAAATTGTTGCTGCTACCAGTCAAAACTAGATGCTATACACATACAAGCCTAGTCACACTATACTATGCTGACTCTACCTAAATATGTCATATATAATACATCACCATATTGTTTGGCCGATATCAAAATCCAGGCGGCACACGGTCTATCTCCTGCTGAAGGGACTCTAACACTGCCTCTGTCAATCTTATAGCTCGGAGATATACTGCATCAGTACGGACATCCTCATGTCTCAACTCTACAACCTCATGTGAAGCTGCTCGGTAAATCTGTCGGAGCCTCTCTCTCATAATGTAGTCTGGTTGCAATGCTCCCACTGGTCCAAACTCTCTGCTCTCAAACAATCCAAGAATCTCCCTACACTTATCTCTCCACATCTGCATCTCCTCCCTCAGCCTAGCATGCTGCTGATATGGCACAGTCCGTGGCTCACGAAGGTCTGTCTATGAACCTCTAGTAGGTAGTGGCAATGGCTGATCAATGACCTCATCCATAAACTCGGCCTGTGGAAACTGGTACACTCCGGGCACAGGAGCATAAATGGCTATCGGTGTTGGAAACAACACTGGTGGAACCGGTGGCTCAAACATCTGAGGGACTGGAGGTATCTCAGGCTGTGGCAGTGGAACCTCTGGCTGCTGTACTGGTATCTGGGGCTCTAACTCATCCCACTGAGAAAATTCAACCATATCAGGTATATCAAATATCGGAAACTCTAGCGGCGGTAACTGAGGTATCTCTGGCTCAAAATACGGGAAATAGTCAATAGGGTCAGGTACCTCTAATATTGGTGGAACTGGCAACTGCTCAGGAGTTGGTGGTGGTGGCGGCAGTGATGGAAATACCTGTGTTGAACCTAGTGACAATGCTGGTCCGGATACTGTCCTCTTTGACAAAGATGCTGAGAATGCCATCTGACAGAATAATAATAACACGTAAAAAGGTCATTTCACATTCCTAAAACTTACAATTTCCTAATATAAGAAACTAACAAAACCCTAATACCATTATTCATATCTTATGTGATCTTCCTATCTTATCTTAACTCTAATGTTCTTATTTTCAAGGGCCAAAACCTAAGCTCTGATGCCAACTGTAACACCCTCCAAATCCGGGGTATAGATATGGGGTATTACGAACACTAACTACCTTACTGAACTTTTACAATTATAATATAAATATATAATTACCCCTTACTACTACTACTCATGATCTTTTCAAGGTTAAGGTTTAAAAACAAGAACGACACACCAACATATATTACAACAACTTAAATAAACTATTTTACAACCTTCATTACTACAACCCAATTTTCTATTCAAATTTTAAACTAAACATCTTTTATTCAAATTACAACTACAACTTATCATGTTACACCTGCTCTGGAATCTCAAAACTCTCTTCTGGAATGGTGATAAACACTCTTGGAACTAGAGGGTCCCGCAGCTTGACCCGCTTCTTGACTACTCGGGTTCGGATGGGTTTCATTCTCAACCTTAACCGAAAAACAAGGTGTACAAAAATAATAGGGGTGAGCCAAAATTGCTCAACAAGCCTGCAACAATATATATATATAGTGTAACGAAAGAAGATAAATGTACCGATAATCTGCTGGTTTGACCAACCATCTATTTCTGTAAAGAACAATGAATGCCATTACTAGCGAGTACCAAATGAACGAGAATGGATACAAGAACCAACACATGCACTATAACATGCTGATCAGTCAGGAAACAGCGCGGATCTATACCCAACTGTTTAGACCCCACCAACATATAGGGTACCCAGGCACTATGGCCTAATAATCAAGGGACCGGTTCATACCCGGCCCGTATCGTAACCATCCAATCCATAGCTTAGCATCCAGAGTATGCTTTCGATGTATCCCAATATCGGAATATCTCAGAGTATATGTGTATATAAGTGTATAATTATTGGAATATGAATAGAGGATTCAATGAATTAGGAGAAATCAAGAATCGAAATGAAATAGAAACCAAGGATCAATAATTGTGTATCAGTGTTTGTGAATAAAAATTATCAAGGTGTAATTGTCATGTAAAGTTGGAAGCGATTCACTATTCTGAACTTAGAATAAGGGAAAACTTTCCTGGTATGCACTTTGCCTCGGATAATTCACAACCTTCTATCTCCAGCTTGATTCGCCTTGCTGGTGCTGAATCTATCAAGAAAAGATACTTGTTTAGTTGACTTACACCGTACGCATATCTCAGATTGATACCAAGTAGCCCTTGTCGTCTACCCATACGATTCTACCCGACTCGTATATAATTATCTAACACATAGAGTTCACATAATCACGTAAATCACATAGCACATAAGGCACATAACTAAATTAGATTTATAAATATTTTTAGAATCGATACTAGACCTATATTCGCATTAGCAAACACTATCTAACTCGATTCCTAATTTGTCAGGATTTATGGGACTCGTTTTTATCAATAATAGGGTCTATAAACAATTAATTGTCATAAGTCGACTCACTTGCGAAATAAATTATGATTTATAACTATTTTAAATGGAATCGGGTCATTTTTCTGAGTCTAAGACTCTTCGTTTCACTTAAATCAGATAGACGGTTTAATTACTACGCAATAAACATGATTTAGTCAATTATTAATCAATTATAATTAATTAATCATAATTAATTAAACCTTAATTATATTTTTAAATAATTCATTAAACATTATCATATTTTAAAATAATTATTCCCTAATTTTTGGAATTAATTACAATTTATTATAAATTATTCAATTAAATGATTAATTATAAAGTAATTAATCAATTTAATTAAATGATCAATAATTACATACATAAATAAATTTTAATTTCTAAAATAAGAAAGTAATTTTGGAATGATTTACAAAATAATTCAGATAATAAATTATATTATTTATTGGATTTTCTAAATAATTAAAACTAATTTTTTTTATAATTTTATAAAAATAAAAGTAAATAAGTAATTCAGAAATAGATATCCTAAATCAGCAATTGGGTTTTTCAGATCAAAACCAAGTCGAATTTTCCAGGAAAACGGATCCTGAAGAACAGACCCGGTGACCCAACCCTACCCAGATTCCAGTGGTGACACCTGTTTCCGGCGAGCCTAATTCGAGTCCATTTTACTCGATTTTGTTTGATTAGCTGATCCAACACCTTTCCCGTATCTGCAGCAACATAAACCACACGTCCCCGGTGTTCGACGATCCCCAGAGCTTCTTCTCCAGCGAAATCCGCCATCACCGCCGGCGAAACTCGAAGAACACATTGAACGTCCGGCGTAACTTCGTTCGGGACCATAACAACATCGTTTGGATCGATTTCTGGTGGGTTTTCATTCCAAATTTCACCAGGAACACGAATATACTACAATCACAATCTAACAATCCTTACAACAGATTCTCCGATCAAACCATAATATTTTCCGGCCAAAAACCGAAGTAACGATTCCGTACACGAAACATTACAAATAATAGTTCAAAATAAAGCTTAACACTTCTACAATCTAACCCCTATAATCAAAAAAATCTCAGGTTCATGTAAAATCAAATATGAATTAAAGTAAACTTGCATAAATCCTAAAATAAGAACTAATCATTCAAGCTATCGTTTGATGAGTAAATAGCATAAATCAACTGTAAATAAGCATTAATTTCATCCCATAACCCCACAATCAAAAACTCCCAATTTCAATTCATGAACCCTAAATTACAAATTGAAAATATAAGCAACAAAACATGAAATTGATGGTATGAACAGAAAGTAGAGATCATAAGCTTCGTTTTGGTTACTCACATGAACGATTTGGATAACAGAATCACAGTCAAATCTGGGGTTGAATTCTTGAGTTGTTCTTCACCAACACAATTGTTCTTGATTTTCTGATTTTTTTAGCTAATTAATAATTAATAATAAATCAGCTATGTATAGGGTTAAAAATACTCCTAATTGAAATTAAGGGCCTAATTATAAATCTAATAAAATTAATTGGCCCCAATTTTTATAATTTTTGGGTATTAATTATGAATTTTTAAATATCCAATAAATACAAATATATGCCAAAAATTCCCAAAAATTGTGAATAATACAAAAATGTAAAGAAAAATGATGTTTGATAATTTCTTGATCCTATAAAAATAAAAAAATGATTTTTGTGGGGTTTTTGACACCCGAAGGGCCCCAGAAAAGTCTTTCTTCGCGAAACAAGAAAATTTGTAAAACGTCTAGATGTTCAGAATATCGATATGGCATAGGCCATACTTAGAAAAATAGGGCCAATGATTTTGTTTGAAATATTGGCTTTTAAAACACTATTTGGGTTGTACAGCTTTTGATATAAAGACATTTAACTTATAGTAAAGCACTCAATAAATACCCGAAACACATTCTGATTGAAACATATAACACATAGCACATAGCAGCTAGGGTTTATGACCAACACACTTAATAACATAACAATACTCATAAATCATCTTTATTAAGATATAATACAAGCGTAATTTCTCGGTCGTTACATTCTCCCCCCTATTAGGATTCTGTCCTCAGAATCACGCTATGAAAATAACTGAGGATACTTTTCTAACATTTCACTTTCAAACTCTCAGGTTGACTCTTCAACCACGGGATTTCTCCATAAGACTCTCACTAGTGGTACAGACTTATTCCTCAATACTCTCTTTTGTCGATCTAAAATTCTTATTGGTTGTTCTATATACGACAAACCAACTTGAAGCTTTATTGGCTCATATCTCCAATATTCATGTCTTCATTTGACTTGTCGATATCTCTGAGACTTCTCTATAAGCTATTTTGGACTTCTAGATAAGTCATTCTGGAGTTCTCGAATGACTTCTCTATATGACTTGATCTGTGATTTGTAGATATCTTGACTTAGAATATTTTTCCCAAAACAGATTTATTCAACTTCAAGCTTCTTCCCAATTTCTATGAGGCATGATCTTCTTGATCTTCTTCTAGAGTTTATTCTTAGACTTGAGACTGTTTACAGAAAAATACTCCAGTCTTATCTTTGACATTAGTACAGACTCAAGTAATACAGTACAAAATACAAATTTAGATTATCATACAACTAATTCTTAAGGCTGTCAATTTGACTTAGTCTTGTTATAGTACAACCATGTCTTACACAACAATTCCAATCAAGGGTTCTTTGTTGTTAAGTAATGAAAATATAAGTTTTATTAATGTTGCAATAAGCGTTATGCTTTTCTTTTGATTAGAAGTTGAATAGTTTGAATTGAAACTTCCTTAAAATTCTGAGAATCTTGTTTGAGAACCCTATCACTTTACTTTTATATTGATGCTCATAGCTTAGAGCGATATATCTCTCAAAGTGTGAAACTCTCTGAGAACCCTATCGACTAAGCTTGAGAACCACTGTTTATCCGAATTTGAATCTTAAAAGCTTTGAAACCTTCCTTTGGAACCCTTCCCTAGAAACTGATAGAATGCTGTAACGACTGGGAAACTTACGTCTGTATTATATCATATTTATAATAAATGATGTTTGTTAATGTGTCATTTATGTGCAATTATCTGTCAAACCCTAATTGTTACGTGTTACGTGTATTTCGTGTCATTTCAGTATTTTAAGATATTTTTCAGATATTTTATTTTTGCATTCATCGCCTTCATTTCAAACGTTTTACGACCCAAACCATTATTTTAAAGCCAGTATTTCAAATAAAATAATGGGCCTTATTTTTCATCAAACGGCTTTTACCATCGCATTATTCTGAACATCTAGACATTTTATAAATTTTCTCGTTTTGCGAAAAATGACTTTTTCGGGCCCCATTGGGTGTTAAAAACCCCACAAAAATCATATTTTTATTTTTATAAAATTATAGGACTTTTATTTATACCATTTCTTTGTATTTTTGCATTATTTACAATTTTTGGGAAATTTTGACATATATATTGTATATATAAAATATTTATAAATTAAATTTTAATACCCAAAAATTATAAAAATTAGGGCCAAATATTTTTATTAGATATATAATTAGCCCCTTAATTTTATTTAGGAGTATTAATTTTTCAGCTATAAATACCCTAATTATTATTAATTTATTTAATTAAAAATCAGAAAATTCTGCAATTATTCCCAATTTCCAGAAATTAGGGTTTGGTGTTCTTGACTTCCACCAGCGATTTGATCGTGATTCTGATCTCCAAATCAAGCATGTAAGTAGTCGTTGCAAAGCTCTTGAGCTCTACTATCTGATTATACTATCAATTTCATGTTTTATATCCTCGATTTTCAATTCATATTTTTAGGGTTTATAGCCGAATTGGGCGTTTTTGATTCCTGAATTGTTTGATGATTTTGATGGTTTGTATAGCTTCCCCTGAGTCTTAAGAATGATTTTCTGTATTTACTTGATTTGTATAACCCCTGGAAGGTTATAAACGAACTCTTGGTTTTTAGTAATTTTTGGATTCATTTTTGATTAATTATAGATGATGTTGATTGTTGTTGATTGGGGGGTTTGATTATATAAGTTCGTAACTTCGATTTGATATAGGTATTGTAGAGTACGGTTTCGATTTTAAGGGGGAGTGATTTTCCGATGAACTCGACGGAAAAAGCTTGGAAATCCGCCAGAGTTCATCGGGGAAGGACGACGGGACGTCAGGAACGGGGCGGAGGGACGGCGGTTGCAGGCAGGAATTGATATGGGCAGAAAAGAGATCGAAACGGTGGTGTTTTCGCTGCAATCGGAGCTCGTCGTGGCTTCGCCGGAACCGGCCACCGGCGTCGGGTTCTGGGTTGTTTTTCAGGACCCGTGGTCGACCCGGTTTCGACCCGGGAAACGACCCGGGTTTGATCCTTCAATCCCCAAATCCATTTCCTATTTCCTGTTTCTGAATTTTAATTAATTATTTATATTTTATAAAATCAAAATTAGTTTTTATTAATTCTAAAAATCAATTTTAAATTCTGAAAGATATTATTAATAATTTCTAAATTATTTTCTTAATTTCGAAATTCAAAAAATATTATTTATTAATTATTTAACTATTTATTTAATCACTTAATTATTTATTTATTATTTAATAATTAAGTAATTAATTAATAAATAGGATTAAAAATAATCAAATAATACGATTAAAGATTCGATAATTAGTTGAATAATACGAGTAACTTGTATCTATACGGGTACTTGAAAGATAAGTTCGATTATTATTATTCGAGCAATAGTTAATTATTCGTAGAGTATCGTAATAATTATTCATAACGAATAATTAAATACAGATAGTTGATTTAAATCGTATAAATTGTAATAATAACCGTAATGTGTTAATAATTATACGAGAGGGGTGAGTAACCCGTATTAATGCGAGTAGTTGATCGGTGAATTGGATTCTGATTCGAATATTAACTTATTTGTTCGATAGTTATCGTAACTGGTGATTGTATCGATTATTTATTTGTAAATAATCGATCTAATCGAATAAGTAATAATAAATTGTAAATATTTATAATAAAATATAATTAATCCTAATAATTAAGGATTAATTCTTTTAATTATATATTACTTATTTATTATTTATTAATTACTTAAAAGTGATTAATTACTTCGATAATTAATCAAATAACTTTCAATAAATCATAACATATTCATTTTAACTCCAAAAATTATAGAAAAATTATTTTGACTTTGATTTTTCTTAAATAATTATTTAAAAATTATTTTAGGGTTTAAAAATTTGTAATAATTATTTATATTGAATAATAAATTAAATTATCAGTGTTTAATTGATATTAATTAGACTGTTAGTCCGATTTGAGCGAAACGAAAGCCCTTTGACTCAGAAAAATGAATTTTTTTCATTAAAAATAATATTAAGACCTAATTTCTTCTAGAAATTGGTTGACTTTATTATCTACTTGATTATCAATCGAAGTGTGTGCCGAGACGAGTC
The DNA here is from genome assembly GCF_009905375.1 of Apium graveolens. Lineage (NCBI taxonomy): Eukaryota > Viridiplantae > Streptophyta > Magnoliopsida > Apiales > Apiaceae > Apium > Apium graveolens. The sequence goes on along the minus strand of NC_133652.1, from coordinate 178,798,556 downwards.
AAAAAAATTCCGAAAAAATGGGAAACAAGGTACATGGTGATCAGTGGAGCGATCAACGAGTCAATTTTGATTCTAAAAAAATTATTTTAACTATAAAAATGAGTATGTGCTTATGTGCTTATGTGTATTATGTGGTTAATCGAGTCTTACTTGCTTATATGTAATATACGAGTCAGTCATAAGCGTATGGGTAGATAATAGGAACGAAATGAAGTCGATTCAAGATGCAATTGAAGTACAAAATGACTTAACCAGTCTATTTTGCTAACAGAAGCTAAGCCAGCAAGGCAGGTTGAGTAGGTGATAGACGAAGGTGATTTAATTACAGTGAGTCGCGTAGAAGGCAAGTTTCTCCCCTATTCTATTTTCAGAATAGTGATATTATCTTCAGATTCTTATCACGTTTGCACTCTTTTTGATTCTCTTGTTCATAATTCCTTTTTATTCTTGCTTATCTTTTTCATTTGACTTTATTGTTCATATTCCAATTGCTGCTCACAATTGTTGATATATTCTGATGATTAGAATATGTCAAAGCATACCGATTGTTCCGGTTGCTATTCCAGGAACTGGATAATAATACTTTGGGGATTAAGGTTACTTAATCCTAAGGACCGGGACATAACCGGTGCCTTGAAATGGGCCGTAGTGCCTGGGTTCCCGACGGAATCTATATAGTGAGATATAGATCTGCACTATATCCTAGCTGATCAGCAAGGTATAGATGCGAACTTGAGTCCAGTTTAGTTCGTTGTATTCGCCAATAATGGCCTTCTTTCTATTCTCGTGGGGTTATATCTTTGCAGATGTACCCGGGTTACAGATTCATTTAAAATGCTTTAACACTGTTTATATTTTGCGGACTTGTTGAGCAATTGTTGGCTCACCCTTTTTGTTGTTATTCACCTTATTGTTTTCACTTAAGAAGGAATATGTAACCCATCAGGACTCGAGTGGTAAAGAAGCGGGTCAAGCCTCGGGATCCTCTCATACCCAAGGTGTTGATCCCAATCCAGGAAGAAAGCTTTGAGTTTCCCGAACATGTGGTGTGTAGATAGTCAGTGTGTGTGTGTTTGAATAAAAGATGAACTTAGTTTAAAATGGATTAGACAATGGTTTGTAATAAAGAGAGTTTGTGAGATTTTGAATTTGGTTTATAATAAAAGTAGATAGTGGTTCTTGTTTTCATACTTCAACCTAAAAAGATCGTGGTTAGTGTTAAAGGGGTTTAGTTTTATTTCTTTATTATTGTTAATCAGATTTTACAGGGTTGGTGATTAGCTAGTAACCCCCAGACTTATACCCCGGGTCTGGAGGGCGTTACAGTTTGGCATCAGAGCTGTAGGTTTGGTCCCTGAAAATAAGAATATTAGGGTTAAGATAAGATAGGGAGATCACATAGGATAGGAATAGTCAAATAGGAAGAATAGTGTTAGGATTTAGGTCAAATTAGAATAGGAAAGTATAAATCTTATGATTGTTTAGTGACCTTTCTTTTCTGTGGTATATTATCAGATGGCATCTTCTGGTTATTCTGCATCTTCTGAGAGGACAGTCACCGGGCCAGCAGCACCAGTTATACCTCCAGTATCTGAGTACATGTTTCCTCCTCTACCACCTCCACCACCATTGCCACAGGAGCCGGTACCACCAGTACAGGGGATAGTCCATGACCCCATAAAGATGTTTGATCCATTTGAGTTCTTTGAGCCGATGGTTCCTTTACTAGTTGAGCATGATTTTATACCGGGGGTTGAGCCAGAGTTACCACCACCACCAGTACTACCTCATATACCAGTGCATGCCCCAGAGCCGGATGTATTTCAGATGATTCCAGTCGAGGGGATGGGAGAGCATGATGTGGATCTACAGTTAGGATTACCATAGCAGGGTATAGGTATACCGAGGGTTCCTTCACAGGAGTCAGTAGGTCAGGTTGCACAGCCGTATATGGTACCATACCATGAGTACAGGGTTATGAGGGATGATGTAGAGTATTGGAGAGCACAGTGCCGAGAGATTATACATTTATTTGACCAGAGGGACAGAGGACCGTTAGCGGCCATACAACCAGATTACTATATGAGATAGCGATTGCAGTCGGTTCTGATGAGTGCCACTTGGGAGCTTGATGATTTGACCCATGAGGGACCACCTTCTTTCGCAGAGTGCTGCAGGATATTCCGTTTGGCACAGACTTTGGACCAGGCACTTAGGGATAAGCTGAGGAGTATTCTGCCTGGGTTTTAAGACAGTGACTTCAGAGTACAGATGTATATAGAGGCAGCATAGTATAACCTAGTGAGTAGTGTGTATGTGTGTATTAGCAGCTTAACCTGTAGTAGTAGTTTGACCTGTAGTAGTAGTTTGACATGTAGTGGTAGTATGACTTGTAGTCGCGGTGATAACCAGCAGAGCGAGACTTTTTGTATCAAGCATTTACATCTGAGGCTGGTGTCATATATATAAAATGAACTTTTTCAAATTTCTTTTATTTAAATTTCAGTTTTTACAATTTTACAGTATTTATCTTCACTTTATTGTTTTACAACTTCTCATATTATAATTCCTGTTGGAAAAAAAAAGAAAAGAAAAGAAAAGAACAACTATTTTATTTAACTGCTTACATTTCCAGTTTTTATATTCAGCAACTGTTTTCTTTATTTAAAGCATGTTGTTAATACAGGATAAATTGTTTTCTTACTTACTGTTAATTGTTTATTAAACTGTTAAAGAAATATCACTTGTTTTATTATCAGAAGATGGCACCAAAAAGAAAGACTAGGGCTGAGACTTCTAACAGCAATTCCGAAGATCAGACTAATTAGACCATGAACCAAATGTTCCATCTGATGCAACAACAGATGGTAATGATGCAGCAACAGATGCAGCATCAACAACAGCAGATTCAACAACAAATGTTTCAACAGCCACTTCGACCTGAGCCCCAGATACCACCAGCATTAATTGTTGTTACTTTTAAGCAGTTTCAGTCAGTTAAACCACTAGAATTTGATGGGTCGGCCGATCCTATTAAAGTTACCACCTGGTTAAAAGAAATAGAGAAAGCGTTTGCACTAGTGAAGATAGGTGAAGATCAGAAGACTGACTTTGCTAGTTATTTTTTGAAAGGAGAAGCAAATTATTGATGGGAATCTAAAAAGGCTTTAGAGGGTGAAGATGTTATTGCATGGGATAGGTTTAAAGAGTTGGTTTTAGAGAAACATTTTCCTCGCTACGTGAGAAATCAAATACAGATAAAGTTTTTGGAACTGAAGCAGGGAAGTATGTCTGTGATAGAGTATGAAGCCAAATTTACTGAATTGGTTAGGTTTGTCCCAGAACAAGTGGATACTGAAGAAAAACGAGTTCAAAGGTTTCAAGAGGGATTACGACCGTGGATCCGTGGACAAGTTACAGCTTTTGAATTAACGACGTATACCGCGGTAGTCCAGAAAGCCTTGATCATCGAAGGGGAAAGTGAAATATCTCAGAGGGATAGAGGACAGGGAAGTTTCCAAGACCGCTCCAGCAGAAAGCCGGGATTTCAATCCCGGACAAATTTGAATTTCAAAAGGATAGGATAAGGTACCCAGAAAGCGGGTAATCGTTTCCAAGCCCCCAAATAGCAGGGAATTGTCAAGGTCCCAGTGCCATACTACAGAACTTGTGGACGCAAGCACACCGGTGTATGTATTAAAGCAGACGTGACATGTTTCAAATGCAAGCAGAAATGGCACTATTCAAACGAATGTCCAACGGGAAAGACAGCAGAAATCACTTGCTACCAATGTGGAAAGAAAGGGCATATCATTAGGAATTGTAAAGGACCAGCAATGGCAGCCAGTACTCCGAAAGTGTTGGCACTACCTCCGCCACCGCCGCCTAATCAACCCAGAGCAAGAACTTTCAACATGACAATGAAAGAAGCAGTGCATAGTCCGAGTGTTATTGCATGTACGCTTTTGGTGAATTTCATAGATTCAAAATTATTAATTGATTCTGAAGCTACCCGTTCATTTATTTCTGAGTAATTTATTGATAAGTTACATTGCGAAATCGAATGGTTGGGCGAGATGTTAATTATAAAATTAGCGAATGACGACCAAGTTCCAGTAGATCGAGTGTGTCCTGCGTGCGATATAGAGATAGCTGAACATCATTTTTCTGTAGACTTAATTCCTTTTAAGTTAGGAGAGTTTGATGTTATTTTGGGAATGGACTGGTTAGCGTGTCATAATGCTCAGATCGATTGCGCGAATAAGAAAGTCAAATTGCGAACTGCGGAAAATGCAACGGTAATATTCAAGGGCGAAAAACAATGAAAGAAATTTCTTACAGTGATGCAGACCAAACGATTGCTTCGACAGGGATGTGAGATGTACATAGCTTACGTGTTAGATACTGAGAAAGGAAGTTCCAAAATGGAAGACATTACAGTTGTATGTGAATTTCCGGACGTCTTTCCAGACGAGCTTCCAGGGTTACCACCAGATCGAGAAATTGAGTTCACGATTGATCTAGCACCAGGTACAGAACCAGTTTCGAAAGCTCCATATCGAATGGCTTCAGTCGAGATGAAAGAATTATCAATGCAACCGTAAGATCTTTTAGAAAGAGGCATCATATGACCCAGTGTATCTCCATGGGGTGCACCTGTATTGTTCGTGAAAAAAGATGGCAGCATGCGATTATGCATTGACTATCGGGAATTGAATAAGCTCACTATCAAGAACAAGTATCATTTACCGAGAATTGACGATTTGTTCGATCAACTAAAAGGAGCCGCATGGTTTTCGAAGATAGATTTGCGATCAGGTTATCAATAATTGAAGATTAAAGCTAAAGATATTCCCAAGACTGCGTTTCGTATGAGATATGGACATTACGAGTTTCTTGTAATCGCATTCGATTTGACTAACGCGCTAGCAGCATTCATGGATCTGATGAACAGAGTATTCAAGAAATATTTGGACAAATTTGTGATCATATTTATTGATGACATCTTGATTTACTCAAAGACGGAAGAAGAACATGTTGAGCACTTGAGGATAGCTTTAGAAATTTTGAAGAAAGAGCAATTGTATGCGAAATTCTCGAAATGTGAATTCTGGTTAAAGGAAGTACAATTTCTAGGACACATCATTAGTAGAGAAGGCATCCAAGTCGATCCAGCGAAGATTGAAGCTGTGTTGAATTGGGAAAGACCAAAGAAACCGACAGAAGCTCGAAGTTTCTTGGGATTGGCAGGATATTATAGAAGATTTGTTAAAGATTTTGTGAAAATAGCAACGCCGTTGACCAAGTTAACTCGAAAAAGTGAAAAATTTGTATGGAACGACAAATGTGAAGGAGGTTTTCAAGAACTGAAGAATCGATTAGTAACTGCACTACTGGTATTACCAGACGAACATGGGAATTTTGTCATCTACAGCGATGCTTCGTATCGCGGATTAGGATGTGTACTGATGCAGCACGGTAACGTCATTGCATATGCTTCGAGACAGCTTAAACCTCATGAGTAAAAATATCCTACGCATGACCTGGAATTAGCAGCGATCGTATTTACGTTAAAACTTTGGAGACACTATCTCTACGGTGAAAAATGTGAAATCTACACGGATCATAAAAGTCTGAAGTATATCTTTACGCAAAAGGAACTGAACATGCGTCAACGTCGATGGCTGAAATTGATTAAAGATTACGATTTCACGATCAGTTATCATCCAGGGAAAGCAAATGTTGTAGCAGATGCGTTGAGCAGGAAAGAAAGATTGAATTGGTTAACTTCATGCGAAGAATTAGCTAAGGAATTCGACAAATTGGAAATCGAAATTCGTATTCCCAATGAATCTCCAGAAGTTATCTACGCTATGACTTTTCAACCAGAGTTGCTAGAGAAGATTTGCCGCTGTCAAGAAGAAGTGATGAGTCAAGATGACGACTTAACAGGAGAAGAAATCACAACTCAGAAGGATAATAAAGGAATTTTATGCTTTGCATCGAGAATCTGGATTCCTAACATGGCAGAATTGAAAGAAGAAATATTACGAGATGCGCACAGTTCGAAGTATTCCATTCATCCAGGAAGCACAAAAATGTATCGCGATCTGAAGGAAAAATTTTGGTGGCCAAATATGAAGAAGGAAATAGCAGAATGGGTAGGTAAATGCTACACATGTCAGCGAGTTAAAGCGGAACATCAACGTCCGAGCGGATTATTATAATCGTTAGATATTCCAGAATGGAAATGGGAGCATTTAGCGATGGATTTTATGGTAGGACTACTGAGGACTAAGGCAAATCATGATGCGATATGGGTAATCATTGATAGACTCACGAAGTCAGCACATTTTCTACCGATTAATGAAAGATTTTCGCTTGACAAACTAGTGCACTTGTACCTCAAAGAAATTGTGATGCGACATGGAGTTCCAATATCTATCGTGTTTGATCGAGATCCCCGTTTTAATTCAAGATTTTGGAGACAATTTCAGGAATGTCTTGGAACTAAATTAAATATGAGTACTGCGTATCATCCACGAACCGATGGGCAGAGTGAACGAACTATCCAAACGATTGAAGACATGCTACGAGTTTGTGTGATTGATTTCGAAGGCAATTGGGATGAGCATTTACCTTTGGTAGAATTTTCTTATAATAATAGCTATCACGCAAGCATTGGAATGCCACCATACGAAGCATTATACAGAAGAAAATGCAGATCACCAGTATATTGGGATGAGGTTGGAGAACGCAAGATTTTGGGTCCAGAATTAATCCAACAGACTAAGAAAAAGATTGAACTTATTCGGAAATAACTCGATGCAGCACAAAACAGGGAACGCAAATATGCAGACCAAGCAAGGAAGGATATGGACTACCAGGAAGGAGAAAACGTATTACTCAAAATATCGCCATGGAAAGGATTGACCAGATTTGGTAACAAGGGTAAATTGAAACCACGATACGTCGGACCATTTGAAATTTTGAAAAAAGTGGGAAAAGTTGCGTATGAATTAGCTTTACCGCCTCATATGTAACATATTCATAATGTGTTTCACGTGTCGATGCTTAAGCGATATAATCCTGATTCTAGGCATATCATAGAATATGAACCGATAGATATCCAACCTGATTTGTCTTTTATAGAACAGCCGATAAGAATTTTAGATCGGCGAGAGAAAGTGTTGAGAAATAAGTATGTATATTTAGTGCGAGTATTGTGGAGAAATCCTATGGTTGAAGAATCAACCTGAGAACTTGAGAGTGAAATGTTAGAAAAATATCCTCATTTATTTTCATAGTGAGATTCTGAGGACAGAATCCTATTAAGGGGGGAAGGATGTAACGACTGGGAAACTTACGTCTGTATTATATCATATTTATAATAAATGATGTATGTTAATATGTCATTTATGTGCAATTATCTGTCAAACCCTAATTGTTACGTGTTACGTGTATTTCGTGTCATTTCAGTATTTTAAGATATTTTTCAGATATTTTATTTTTGCATTCATCGCTTTCATTTCAAACGTTTTATGACCCAAACCATGATTTTAAAGCCAGTATTTCAAATAAAATGATGGGCCTTATTTTTCATCAAACGGCTTTTACCATCGCATTATTCTGAACATCTTGACATTTTATAAATTTTCTCGTTTTGCAAAAAAAGGCTTTTCCGGGCCCCATTGGGTGTTAAAAACCCCACAAAAATCACATTTTTATATTTATAAAATTATAGGACTTTTATTTATACCATTTCTTTGTATTTTTGCAATATTCACAATTTTTGGGAAATTTTGACATATATATTGTATATATAAAATATTTATAAATTAAATTTTAATACCCAAAAATTATAAAAACTAGGGCCAAATATTTTTATTAGATGTATAATTAGCCCCTTAATTTTATTTAGGAGTATTAATTTTTCAGCTATAAATACCCTAATTATTATTAATTTATTTAATTAAAAATCAGAAAATTCTGCAATTATTCCCAATTTCCAGAAATTAGGGTTTGGTGTTCTTGACTTCCACCAGCGATTTGATCGTGATTCTGATCTCCAAATCAAGCATGTAAGTAGTCGTTGCAAAGCTCTTGAGCTCTACTATCTGATTATACTATCAATTTCATGTTTTATATCCTCAATTTTCAATTCATATTTTTAGGGTTTATAGCCGAATTGGGCGTTTTTTATTCCTGAATTGTTTGATGATTTTGATGGTTCGTATAGCTTCCCCTGAGTCTTAAGAATGATTTTCTGTATTTACTTGATTTGTATAACCCCTGGAAGGTTATAAACGAACTCTTGGTTTTTAGTAATTTTTGGATTCATTTTTGATTAATTATAGATGATGTTGATTGTTGTTGATTGGGGGGTTTGATTATAGAAGTTCGTAACTTCGATTTGATATAGGTATTGTAGAGTATGGTTTCGATTTTAAGGGGGAGTGATTTTCCGATGAACTCGACGGAAAAAGCTTGGAAATCCGCCGGAGTTCATCGGGGAAGGACGACGGGACGTCAGGAACGGGGCGGAGGGACGGCGGTTGCAGGAAGCATTTGATCTGGGCAGAAAAGAGATCGAAACGGTGGTATTTTCGCTGCAATTGGAGCTCGCCGTGGCTTCGCCGGAACCGGCTACCGGGTTCTGGGTTGTTCTTCAGGACCCGTGGTCGACCCGGTTTCGACCCGGGAAACGACCCTGGTTTGATCCTTCAATCCCCAAATCCATTTCCCATTTCCTGTTTCTTAATTTTAATTAATTATTTATATTTTATAAAATCAAAATTAGTTTTTATTAATTCTAAAAATCAAATAAAAATCAGTTTTAAATTCTGAATGATATTATTAATAATTTCTGAATTATTTTCTTAATTTCGAAATTTGAAAATTATTATTTATTAATTATTTAACTGTTTATTTAATCACTTAATTATTTATTTATTATTTAATAATTAAGTAATTAATTAATAAATAGGATTAAAAATAATTAAATAATATGATTAAAGATTCGATAATTAGTTGAATAAAATGAGTAACTTGTATATATACGGGTACTTGAACGATAAGTTCGATTATTATTATTCGAGCAATCGTTAATTATTCGTAGAGAATCGTAATAATTATTCATAACGAATAATTAAATACAGATAGTTGATTTAAATTGTATAAATTGTAATAATAACCGTAATGTGTTAAAAATTATACGAGAGGGGTGAGTAACTCGTATTAATGCGAGTAGTTGATCGGTGAATTGGATTCTGATTCGAATAATAACTTATTCATTCGATAGTTATCGTAACAGCTGATTGTATTGATTATTTATTTATAAATAATCGATCTAATCGAATAAGTAATAATAAATTGTAAATATTTATAATAAATTGTAATTAATCCTAATAATTAGGGATTAATTCTTTTAAATTATTAAATAATTATATATTAATTATTTATTAGTTATTTATTATTTATTAATTACTTAAAAGTGATTAATTACTTCGATAATTAATCAAATAACTTTCAATAAATCATAACATATTCATTTTAACTCCAAAAATTATAGAAAAATTATTTTTGACTTTTATTTTTCTTAAATAATTATTTAAAAATTATTATAGGGTTTAAAAATTTGTAATAATTATTTATATTGAATAATAAATTGAATTATTAGTGTTTAATTGATATTAATTAGACCGTTAGTCCGATTTGAGTGAAATGAAAACCCTTTGGCTCAGAAAAATGAATTCTTTTCATTAAAAATAATATTAAGACATAATTTCTTCTAGAAATTAGTTGACTTTATTATCTACTTGATTATCAGTCGAAGTGCGTGTCGAGATGAGTCCGAAAAAATTCCGAAAAAAATGGAAAACAAGGCAGATGGTGATCAGTGGAGGGATCAACGAGTCAATTTTGATTCTAAAAAAATTATTTTAACTATAAAATTGAGTATGTGCTTATGTGCTTATGTGTATTATGTGGTTAATCGAGTCTTACTTGCTTATATGTAATATACGAGTCAGTCATAAGCGTATGGGTAGATAATAGGAATGAAATGAAGTCGATTCAAGATGCAATTGAAGTACAAAATGACTTAACCCGTCTATTTTGCTAACAGAAGCTAAGCCAGCAAGGCAGGTTGAGTAGGTGATAGACGAAGGTGATTTAATTGCAGTGAGTCGCGCAGAAGGCAAGTTTCTTCCCTATTCTATTTTCAGAATAGTGATATTCTCTTCAGATTCTTATCACGTTTGCACTCTTTTTTATTCTCTTGTTCATAATTCCTTTTGATTCTTGCTTATCTTTTTCATTTGACTTTATTGTTCATATTCCAATTGCTGCTCACAATTGTTGATATATTCTGATGATTAGAATATGTCAAAGCATACAGATTATTCCGGTTGCTATTCCACGAACTGGATAATAATAATTTGGGGACTAAGGTTACTTAATCCTAAGGACCGGGATATAACCGGTGCCTTGAAATGGGCCATAGTGCCTGGGTGCCCGACGGGACCTATATAGTGAGATATAGATCTGCACTATATCCTGGCTGATCAGCAGGGTATAGATACGAACTTGAGTCCAGTTTAGTTCGTTGTAGTCGCCAATAATGGCCTTCTTTCTATTCTCGCGGGGTTATATCTTTGCAGATGTACCCGAATTACGGATTCAATTAAAATGCTTTAACACTGTTTATATTTTGCGGATTTGTTGAGTAATTGTTGGCTCACCCATTTTGTTGTTATTCACCTTATTGTTTCAGTTAAGAAGGAATATGAAACCCATCAGGACTCGAGTGGTAAAGAAACGGGTCAAGTCTCAGGATCCTCTCATACCCAAGGTGTTGATCCCAATCCAGGAAGAAAGCTTTGAGTTTCCCGAACATGTGGTGTGTACATAGTCAGTGTGTGTGTGTTTGAATAAAAGATGAACTTAGTTTAAAATGGATTAGACAATGGTTTGTAATAAAGAGAGTTTGTAAGATTTTGAATTTGGTTTGTAATAAAAGTAGATAGTGGTTCTTGTTTTCATACTTCAACCTAAAAAGATCCTGGTTACTGTTAAGGGGGTTTAGTTTTCTTTCTTTATTATTGTTAATCAGATTGTACAGGGTTGGTGATTAGCTAGTAACCCCTAGACTTATACCCTGGGTCTGGAGGGCGTTACAAATGCTGCCACCTAGTTTATTGAAATATAATGCCTCAAATATTGTTGCTTATGCTGATATTGAGAACTTCCTATATATGAGCTCCTTTGCTCATTTATTTGTGTGATCTAACAATGGCGGTTAAGCAAGAAGATGACCAGACTTAGGCACACCGCTCGTAAGAGCGTCCCTAGCGGTCCATATCGTGTCGTGGGATTTCAGATGCCAGATCAGGTAGATGTTGTGTGAGCAAGTGATAAGTGGCATTTTATACCACTTAGAACGTCTTAAAATGGCTTAAATTGGTGTCTTAAAATCAAGTATTTTGTGTATTTGATGCGTTTTTCTAGTGTTTATGCATTTCAGGGTATTAGTTGCATTTCGGAGGAGGAATCATCAAGAATAAGCCTTGGCATGTGTTCACCATTGAGAGAGGAAAAGAACGGGCAGATTACGGCGAAGAAACGGAGCAAACCTGGAATTTTTCCAGTAGGGTCCTGCGCGCCCGCGCAGCAATGCTGAGCGGCCGCGCAGCAGCCTTGCGCGCCCGCGCAGAAATGCTGAGCGGTCGCGCAGGGTCGGGGAAAAAGCTGAATTATTTTAGACTTCTACTTCTGTTTGGCTTCCAACTTCTATGTAATCTGAGTTTTATGGGACTATTATATAAGTAGATTTGAGACGTTTTCATAGAGATATAAGAAGGAGATTGTGTTTTAGATTGTGTTTAGCACAAGAAGCGAAGGAGATAAGGAAGAAGACCGATTTAGCACACCGCAACGGAAGAGGAAGCATATATTCTTGTGATTCTTGTTTCGTTGTAACGTTGGATGCTAGTTTTCTTGCTTTGACTTATTTACTCTTGTGACGTACTCTGTTTTAATATAATTAGTTTAGTTATTATTTTCTTGTGTTGTTTATCATGATTTCATATGAACCCATGATGGCGATAAGTTCTATTATGGGCTAATCGTGATCATGGGGTTGCAACTAGAGCCGGCCATTTGTGCGGGTTCGAACTGCTCACTCGGGACCGATTCGTACGAAAACCGTAATTATTCGGCTCGAAGCGGGCCGGTTCTCAACCCGCACAGCTCGTTGTAATAATAGTGCCGATTACGAGTCATTAAATTGAAAACCGGGATCGAATCGGCCCGGCTCGTGAACCGCACGAGCCGTTTGAACCGATCAACCCGGCACTATTCGGCCCGCACAAGCCCACCTTTGTCTCAGTCTTCAACATTTGCAACATGTACATACACAGAATTCTACTTAAGATTAATCATTAATCATGTGGATAATTTACAAATATAAATTAGTAATCTAATTATAATTTATTTAACTTATTACTTTTATTGTTCACTAATCATAATTCACTTTTATTCAATTAAGTTAAATAAAGTTACTATTATCATGTATATATAAATGGGATAAAAGTATATACCTCTTAATTAACACGATTATTAATATGAACATTAATATGTAGATTTTTAATTAATAAAATTTACCGAGATGTTGTCTCTTTTAAGCAAAAAATTGAAATAATAAAATTAATCAAATATGTCTTTTAATCCGGCTCGCAAAATTATGTGAGCACAACACATGCTCAACATCTAATTTTAAAACTAATTTTAAAATATGTTGAGCACAACCATATTTTTTTACATATCAAAACTATTTAATCTGTTGAGCTGAGTGGGTGACATGTGATATGACAGGGTAGGTGACAGACACACTTAGGCTAGGAAAGAAAGAAAAATAACAATTAAGGAGCCCGAGCAATACAACCCGCGGCCCCCCTGTAGTACAACCCGCGGCCCGCACATCACGCAACTGAGCTCAATGTTGGGTACGAGTTTACTTATATCGGTTCAAGCACAGCCCGGCCCGATTCGTTTAATTAACGTGCCGGTTTAGTGTTCATTATTTCCGGTTTGAACCCGCTCCCAGCCCGGCCCGAACCGCCCGACCCGCCCGACTGGCCACCTCTAGTTGCAACGGATTTATTATGGAATTCTTTAGTTAATTGTTTAATACTTTAGTGTGTGATGATTGCATGATATCTAGTATTGGTTGTGCGTATTCGTCTTATGTGCGTCGCGAACATATAAGATAGGGTGTTAATCTCTTGTGAAGCGACGGTGGATCTTGAGATTTAGAACTTGCCATGCTAGCATAGGTTCATGTACATTGTGCATGATTAGTGGGTAATTCTAACAGTTTTATTTGCCCTATGTAATCAAAAGGAATAACTTGTGCTTAAATCGTTGTGTTGTCAATTTCTGTAGACATATAGGAACTCAACATATTTGATGACTATTCAACTTCTATCTTAATTGTGGATGCTTGGTAGAATGGTATTAGTACAATGAAAGTTGGCTTTTATCAGTTTCGTGTTATTCGATTAATATCATTATTGTCACATGCTAAAGGTAATAACAATGGCTATAGAAGGAAGTAATAATGAAGTTGTGATCTCATGAGTATTTTATTATTGATAAATTGAAGTGTTAGTTAAGTAGTTAATTATAGTTAATATTTAATCAACAATTTTAAGTGTTATTATCTTAACATTGAGAAGTAATCATACATTGGTGAGTGAGTTTAATTAGACAATAACTTAGTCTGAGTCTCTGAGGGAACGAACTAGAAAGTATTCTATATTACTTGCGAACGCGTACACTTGCGTGAATATTAGTGCATGTTTTCGCCCTAACAAGTTTTTGGCGCCGCTGCCGGGGACTCAGCGTATTTGTTTAGTTTATGTACTTACCATCATTGGTCATTAGGACTCAGTGATTAGGACGTAGTAGTTAATTACTCTTTTCAGTTGTGTTTCAGGTACTTTAGCAAGCGTTTATGCAAACTCGTTCTCGTGCTCACAAAAGGACCTTAGATACAGCTGAGGAGAAAGACGAAGTTCTTGATACTCCGGAGAAGTTAGATTTAGAGGATTCGGATTCAGGAACTGAGCAGAAAGAACCAGTAAACATGGGAGATCGTATTGTTCAAGCTGATCCAGCTCTTATGGATTTTTCTCGGCCTAAAATTGATGACATTCAGTCAAGCATCCTTCATCCGGCTATTCAAGCTAACACCTTTGAAATCAAGCCGGGCACTATTCAGATGGTGCAGAATTCTGTTTCTTTTGGAGGAGCGGCAACTGAAGACCCCAACATGCACATAAGGAATTTTGTCGAGATCTGCAGCACTTTTAAGTATAATGGCGTGACTGATGAGGCTATCAAGTTGAGGCTTTTCCCATTCTCACTGAGGGATAAGGCTAAAGACTGGTTACATTCTGAACCAGCTGGGTCCATCACTACGTGGCAAGATCTTGCGCAAAAGTTTTTGGTGAAGTTTTATCCAATGGCAAAGACTGCTGCTATGAGGAGTGCTCTTAGTCAGTTTGTGCAGCAACCTACAGAATCTATTTGCGAGGCTTGGGAACGCTACAAGGAAATGTTGAGAAAATGTCCACATCATGGAATGCCGGATTGGATGGTAATCACTGGTTTTTATAATGGTTTGGGGGCCCAATCTCGGCCCATGCTCGATGCAGCAGCTGGAGGCGCCTTATGGGCTAAAAGCTATACTGAGACGTATAATCTTATCGAGACGATGGCTGCAAATGAGCATCAAAACCCAACTCAGAGGATGATGTCAGGCAAGGTAGCAGGTATTTTGGAAGTTGATGCAGCCACCGCTATTACAGCCCAGCTCCAAGCGCTATCAATGAAGGTTGATTCTTTGGCTACGTATGGAGTTAATCAAATAGCTATGGTTTGTGAGCTTTGTGCAGGTTCTCATGCTACGGATCAGTGTTCTCTTGTCAACGAATCTGTTCAGTATGTGAATAATTATCAGCGACAACAGCAGCCTGTGCCAGCGACCTATCATCCTAACAATAGAAATCATCCAAATTTCAGCTGGGGGAATAATCAGAATGCTATTCAGCCAACATATCAGCAAGGAGTAAGTAAATAGTTTAACCCACCTGGATTCCAGCAACTACAGCAGTATGCTACAAGGCAATCATATCCTCAACAGGGAAGTGCAGCTGCACCTACTAGTGCTGATTTTGAGGAACTTAAGCTGTTGTGCAAGAGTCAGGCGGTTTCTATCAAGACCTTGGAAAATTAAATCGGTCAATTAGCCAATACAGTGCTCAATCGTCAACCTGGCACTCTTCCCAGTGACACGGAAGTACCAGGCAGGAAGGAAGCTAAAGAGCAAGTCAAGGCTATTACCTTAAGGTCTGGAAAAGTAGCTGATGCTGAAAAGGCATAAGAAGTCGAAGCTGAAGTTAGAGATGAAGAATCTAAGCAGAAGGAGAAAGTGGCGGAACCAAAGAAGACTACTGTTGAACACACTCTGCCTGAGGCTAATACAGGGGAGAAACAGCTCTATCCTCCACCACCTTTTCCTAAGAGATTGCAGCAACAAAAGCTGGATAAACAGTTCGGGAAGTTTCTGGAGGTGTTCAAGAAACTTCACATCAATATACCTTTCGCTGAGGCGCTGGAACAAATGCCTAGTTATGCGAAGTTTATGAAGACTATTCTTTCAAGGAAGGTGAAACTGGATGACCTTGAAACCGTGGCTCTCACGGAAGAATGCAGCACGGTTCTGCAACAAAAGTTACCACCAAAGCTGAAAGATCCAGGAAGCTTCACCATTCCTTGCACCAGTGGCAATCTAACTTTTGACAAGTGCCTTTGTGATTTGGGAGCAAGCATTAATCTGATGCCGTTGTCGATCTTTAAAAAGCTGGATCTGCCTGATCCAAAACCCACATACATGTCGCTATAATTGGCGGACCGTTCCATTACTTACCCAAGGGGCATAGTTGAGGATGTGCTCGTCAAGGTGGATAAGCTCTTCTTTCCTGCTGATTTTGTTATTCTGGATTTTGAGGAAGATAAGAAGATTCCCATAATATTGGGGAGGCCTTTCTTGGCTACTGGCCGTACCTTGATAGATGTGCAAAAAGGGGAACTTACTATGCGGGTCCAAGATCAGGATGTGACCTTCAACGTATTCAAGGCAATGAAATTCCCTACAGAAGATGAGGAGTGCTTAAAAGTAGATGTGATTGATTCTGCGGTTACTTCGGAACTCGATCACATGCTAATGTCTGATGCATTGGAAAAGGCCTTAGTGGGGGATTTTGACAGCGATGATAAAGATAGCAACGAGCAATTACAATATCCGAACGCTTCTCCATGGAAGCGAAAGCTCGACATACCATTTGAATCTCTTGGTACTTCTGACCTTAAGAATGCTGAAGGGAAGCTCAAACCATCAATAGAGGAAGCACCTACCTTGGAGCTCAAACCATTACCTGAACAGTTGAGGTATGCTTTTTTAGGTGATTCATCTACGTTACCTGTTATTATTTCAGCTGACCTTTCAGGTAGTGAGGAAGACAAGCTCTTAAGAATTTTGAGAGAATTCAAATCGGCTATAGGATGGACCATAGCAGACATCAAGGGGATAAGTCCTTCATATTGTATGCATAAAATTCTGTTAGAGGAAGGTACCAACTGTGGAACAGCAGCGAAGACTGAACCCGATCATGAAGGAGGTGGTGAAGAAAGAAATTCTGAAATGGCTAGATGCAGGCATCATTTATCCTATTTCCGACAGCTCGTGGGTGAGCCCCGTGCAATGTGTACCTAAGAAAGGAGGTATCACTGTGGTCGCAAATAAAAACAATGAGCTCATCCCTACTCGAACAGTTACAGGATGGAGAGTATGCATGGATTATAGAAAATTGAACAAAGCCACAAGGAAGGATCACTTCCCTCTCCCATTCATTGATCAAATGCTTGACAGATTGGCGGGACATGAGTATTTTTGTCTTCTGGATGGTTATTCCGGGTATAATCAGATTTGTATTGCACCAGAGGATCAGGAAAAGACTACCTTCACTTGTCCATTTGGCACATTTGCTTTTCGAAGAGTTTCGTTTGGGTTATGTGGCGCCCCGGCCACCTTTCAGAGATGTATGATGGCTATATTCTCTGACATGATTGGAAATAACGTCGAAGTGTTCATGGATGACTTTTCCGTCTTTGGACACTCATATGATGAATGTTTGAATAATCTGCGCGCCGTACTCAAAAGATGCGTGGAAACTAATTTGGTGCTTAATTGGGAGAAATGTCATTTTATGGTGTGTGAAGGCATTATCCTTGGGCATAAGGTCTCTAGCAAAGGTCTGGAGGTGGACAAGGCCAAGGTGGGAGTCATTGAAAATCTTCCCCCACCTAATTCGGTGAAAGGAATCTGTAGTTTTCTCGGTCATGCGGGTTTTTATCGGTGATTCATCAAGGACTTTTCAAAGATATCTAAGCCGTTGTGCAATTTACTTGAGAAAGATGTGCCTTTTAAATTTGATGATGAATGTTTGGCAGCATTCGAGACTCTCAAGGAGAGTTTGATCACGGCACCAGTTATTACAGCACCAGATTGGACAGAACCGTTTGAGATGATGTGTGATGCGAGTGACTATGCGGTAGGTGCAGTTCTGGGACAGCGCAAGAAAAATCTCTTCCATGTGGTCTACTATGCGAGTAAGACTTTAAATGGGGCCCAATTGAACTACACCACTACTGAAAAGGAGCTTTTGGCTATAGTCTTTGGCTTTGAGAAATTTCGATCTTATCTGCTTGGTACGAAAGTAACAGTATTCACTGATCATGCAGCTATTCGCTATCTGGTTTCTAAGAAGGATTCGAAGCCGAGACTCATTCGTTGGGTGCTTTTACTTCAAGAATTTGAGTTAGAGATCAAAGATAGAAAAGGTACTGAGAATCAAGTAGCTGACCATCTCTCTAGGTTGGAGAATCCCGATTCTACTTCAAAAGATAGGACGTTAATCAATGAATCTTTTCCGGATGAGCAGTTGTTTGCAATTCAGGAGGAAGAACCATGGTTTGCAGATATTGTAAACTATCTTGTCAGCAATATAATGCCGCCTAATTTGACATCCGCTCAAAAGAAGAAGTTTCTGCATGAGGTGAAGTGGTATATGTGGGATGAACCATATTTATTTAGACAGGGAGCTGACCAGATCATCAGGAGATGTATCCCGTTCTGTGAGACGGAGGGGATATTACGAGACTTCCATTCCACGGTTTATGGTGGACACTATGGAGGTGAGAAGACGGCAGCTCGTATTCTGCAAGCAGGTTTTTTCTGGCCTACTTTGTTCAAGGATGCTCATCAGTTTGTTTTAAGGTGTGATCGTTGCCAAAGAGTGGGAAATTTGTCAAGGAAGGATGATATGCCATTAAATGTGATGCTTGAAGTCAAGGTCTTTGATGTGTGGGGAATCGATTTCATGGGGCCTTTTATCTCGTCTTGCAATAATCAGTACATCTTGCTGGCAATCGATTATGTCTCAAAATGGGTCGAAGTTAAAGCTTTACCGACAAATGATGCAAAGGCAGTGCTAAATTTTCTTCATAAGCAAATTTTTACAAGGTTTGGAACGCCTCGGGTAATCATAAGTGATGAAGGATCGCATTTTTGCAACCGTAAGTTCACTTCTATGATGCAGCGTTATAATGTGAATCATCGAGTAGCTACTGCCTATCATCCGCAAACAAATGGTCAAGCGGAAGTGTCTAACAGAGAGATAAAGCGCATTCTAGAGAAGGTTGTTTGTCCGTCAAGGAAGGATTGGTCTTTAAAGCTCGATGAAGCTGTTTGGGCTTACAGAACAGCATTCAAAACTCCACTTGGGATGTCACCGTTTCAGTTGGTGTACGGTAAGGGATGTCATCTACCGGCGGAGCTTGAGCATAAGGCCTACTGGGCATTGAAGAAATTGAACCTGGATTTAGATGCAGCTGGTAAGAAAAGAATGCTTCAGCTTAATGAACTTGATGAATTTCGACTTCAAGCGTACGAGAATAACAAAATGTATAAGGAAAAGGTGAAGAGGTGGCACGATAGGAAGCTACATCCTAAGTTATTTGTGCCAGGGCAACAAGTTCTGTTATTCAACTCTCGGCTCCGACTTTTTCCTGGGAAGTTGAAATCAAGGTGGTCTGGACCTTTTATTGTCAAAACTGTGTTTCCACATGGAGCGGTGGAAATTTTTGAGAATGATTCGGACCAAGCATTCAAGGTTAACGGTCAGCGGTTGAAGCACTACTATGGGGACATGGCAAACCGAGAGGTGGTTAGTGCCATTTTGTTGACTACTTGAGAAAGGTACAGAACGTCAAGCTAATGACGAAAAAGAAGCGCTGCGTGGGAGGCAACCCATGAATTGTTGTTACAGGACCCCTTAGAAGTTAATAACCTATCCAAAAACACAAAAAAATCAGAAAAAAGGGGCTGAAAATTTTTTTTTCCAGAGACCCTCTGCACGCCCGCGCAGCTATGCTGAGCGGCCGCGCAGCTTGCTGCTGAGCGGCCGCGCAAGGGTCGAGTTCCAGAAAATTTTTTACAGTTCAGAAAAAAAAAAAAACAAAACACAAAAACCCAGCACAGCCCATAAACCCACGAATTCTTTTCCCATTACCCCATGATTTTATCCCTCAACCCCACTCCTAATCTAATTTAACCTACTCCACACCCTATATATACATACACCTATCCCACATATCTCCCACAAACTTCCTACACTTAAACCCTCTCATAAACATCAAAAATCAGTTCTTACACACTTTTATTCACAAATCAATGGCACCCAAGAGAGCACGCACTATTGACAGCAGCAGCACAGTTCCTACTGCTGATTCATCAAGGGGTACTGCTGCAAGGCCTCGGTTAACTGACAGAGCTGCGGAGGAGGAGTACACTAGGCTGTTGGGGAAGCCGATTCTGAAGGAGAGGGGGTTTTTACCATCAGGGAGGGATGGTGAGTTGTTACCCATGATTGCAGAGAAGGGGTGGATAGCTTTTTGTGAGTCACCCGAAGCAGTACCGATGAGTGTGGTTCGCGAGTTCTACGCGAACGCGAAGGCTGAAAAGAATGGGTTTTCTGTAGTTCGTGGGCTTACGGTTGATTATCATCCTGCGGCGATTCGCCGTGTGATTGGACAGCGAGAGAGGAAGCCCGAGGAGGAGAACTGGAATGAAAAGACTGCTGAGGATTTTGACTTGGATTTGATTTGTACGACTCTCTGTCGACCGGGCACAGTTTGGAACCGCAGTCCAGCCAATAATGAGTATCGTCACTTTCCGGGGATCGCCATGAACAGGTATGCCCGTGCATAGAATGTATTTATATGTGCTAATATTTTGCCTTCTTCACATGCACACGAGGTCACAGTTGAGAGAGCACAGTTGTTGTGGGGAATTCTGAATGAGGAATACTATGTGGACCTTGGTGAGTTTATCTACCAAGGAATTCTGAAGTTTTTGAGGGGAGCAAAGCATATGAACATCCCTTATGAATCCACGGTTACGAAGCTATGCCGAGCAGTATGAGTGAACTGGCCGGCTCATGAGCAGTTGCAGTTGCCAGCAGCTCCGATAGATTCTGGCACTCTGAATGGGATGCAGGAGTGGACCGGTGGTGAGCCTGAGGAGCATGGGCTGGGTTATCGTCTTCCAGGAGGGCGTCCAGCACGAGGTGCTACTATGGCTAGGCCAGGGCGTGGTGAGGCTGGTTCTTCGAGAGCTCAGGAGGGTGCTGGGATGGGTGATGCCCAGTATAGGAGGCTTTCACGGTGGATGGATGCCATGTATGAGACGCAGAGCAGGTTTGCTCAGGAGCTCACCCTTGCGTTAGGGACTCCTTTTCGAGGCCTTGGAGCTGATATCCAGTGGCCAGTTTTTGGTGAGGACTCTGCATACCCGCCGCCTGATACTCCACCCACTGAGGGTGATGATGATGATGACTTCGAGTAGGTATACCCTGTGTTCCTTTCTACTACCTTCACTGGGGACAGTGAAGATTTTAAGTTTGGGGGTGGTAGTTAAGGAATATTTTGTGTGTGTCATATAGCTGCATATTCATGATAGTTAGTTCATATAGTTGCATAATTTTTTCCATATAGTTTTTTTATAGCTTTATTTGTTTGTCATATCATATAGCTCATGCATATACCATGATCCCTTTTGCAATGATTTATCGACTGAATTGTGATATTGATGCGAGTGTAGTGATAGCATTAAAGTGATATTAAGTTGTGTAGGTTGATATGCATGCTAGAAGCACTTGTATTTTCACTAAGTCTTAGAGAATGCTTAAGGGCTAGATTGTTGTTATGATCTGATTATTTTCGAGGATAATCTATTTATTATGCTTAGAATTTGATAATAGGTTCTTAGTGGTAAAGGCATGAAAAAGAAAAAAAAATGGAGTAAAAATGGAATTTGTTGCTAGTTGTGGCTAGGCGTCAATTGGCTAGTAGCCGGCTCGCATGTTATGCGAGTAGTCTAGGGTTGAGCAAGATGGAGCGAAACGCACTTGCTCAGAGAAAAAAAAAAAAAAATTTTGCATAATTGATCAAGAGTGGGCTCTTTGGTATTCGAGTTATTAAGTTCTTAGGGGACTTTGTGCCTAGTGACCTAAGGCTTTTAGAGTCTGGGATCCGCTAACCTAACGCTCGTTACATGGATACCATTGTATAAGTCTTTTGTGGACCTCACTCATTGCACGGTCAAATAAGCATTTGAGTTGTAAATAAAAAGCACAATTCCGTAGTAAGCTCCAGAGTTCTTGTAGTGTTGTATATCACTTTGTGCCTAGAATTTTTATTCTTTGTATAATCGTAGGATTGCCTTGAGGATAGTCTAGTCATAGTAATTGGTCTAGTTCCGAAGCATATCTGTTAAGCAGTTGCACACACCACGTTTCTGGCTGTATGTCCGTTTGCATGAGTTTATTGATCTTTAGTGTCTAACTGCATTCGTTGAGACGTGACAATTTGGTTGGTTAATTGTAGTAAGGGGGATCGTTGCATTTTCATATAGATTGCATTCATGCATATTTTTATTTATTTTGAGTCTGTGATGCTTGAGGACAAGCATCGATTTAAGTTTGGGGGTGTGATAAGTGGCATTTTATACCACTTAGAACGTCTTAAAATGGCTTAAATTGGTGTCTTGAAATCAAGTATTTTGTGTATTTGATGCGTTTTTCTAGTGTTTATGCATTTCAGGGTATTAGTTGCATTTCGGAGGAGGAATCATCAAGAATAAGCCTTGGCATGTGTTCACCATTGAGAGAGGAAAAGAACGGGCAGATTACGGCGAAGAAACGGAGCAAACCTGGAATTTTTCCAGTAGGGTCCTGTGCGCCCGCGCAGCAATGCTGAGCGGCCGCGCAGCAGCCTTGCGCGCCCGCGCAGAAATGCTGAGCGGCCGCGCAGGGTCGGGGAAAAAGCTGAATTATTTTAGACTTCTACTTCTGTTTGGCTTCCAACTTCTATGTAATCTGAGTTTTATGGGACTATTATATAAGTAGATTTGAGACGTTTTCATAGAGATATAATAAAGAAGATTGTGTTTTAGATTGTGTTTAGCACAAGAAGCGAAGGAGATAAGGAAGAAGACCGATTTAGCACACCGCAACGGAAGAGGAAGCATATATTCTTGTGATTCTTGTTTCGTTGTAACGTTGGATGCTAGTTTTCTTGCTTTGACTTATTTACTCTTGTGACGTACTCTGTTTTAATATAATTAGTTTAGTTATTATTTTCTTGTGTTGTTTATCATGATTTCATATGAACCCATGATGGCGATAAGTTCTATTATGGGCTAATCGTGATCATGGGGTTGCAACGGATTTATTATGGAATTCTTTAGTTAATTGTTTAATACTTTAGTGTGTGATGATTGCATGATATCTAGTATTGGTTGTGCGTATTCGTCTTATGTGCGTTGCGAACATATAAGATATGGTGTTAATCTCTTGTGAAGCGACGGTGGATCTTGAGATTTAGAACTTGCCATGCTAGCATAGGTTCATGTACGTTGTGCATGATTAGTGGGTAATTCTAACAGTTTTATTTGCCCTATGTAATCAAAAGGAATAACTTGTGCTTAAATCGTTGTGTTGTCAATTTCTGTAGACATATAGGAACTCAACATAATTGATGACTATTCAACTTCTATCTTAATTGTGGATGCTTGGTAGAATGGTATTAGTACAATGAAGGTTGGCTTTTATCAGTTTCGTGTTATTCGATTAATATCATTACTGTCACATGCTAAAGGTAATAACAATGGCTATAGAAGGAAGTAATAATGAAGTTGTGATCTCATGAGTGTTTTATTATTGATAAATTGAAGTGTTAGTTAAGTAGTTAATTATAGTTAATATTTAATCAACAATTTTAAGTGTTATTATCTTAACATTGAGAAGTAATCATACATTGGTGAGTGAGTTTAATTAGACAATAACTTAGTCTGAGTCTCTGAGGGAACGAACTAGAAAGTATTCTATATTACTTGCGAACGCGTACACTTGCGTGAATATTAGTGCATGTTTTCGCCTAGTATGGCTTATACCAAAGCGATATTCTGAACTCCAGTCGTCTTACAAATTTTCTCGTTTCGCGGAAAATGACTTTTTCGGGCCCCTTTGAGTGTCAAAAGCCCCCAAAAAATCACATTTTTATTTTTATAGGATCATGAAATTATCACGTATTATTTTTCTTTGTATTTTTGTATTATTCACAATTTTTGGGAATTTTCGACATATATTTTGTATTTGTCGGATATTTAAAAATTCAAAATTAATACCCAAAAATTGTTAATTAAGGGTCAATTAATTTTATTTAGGGATATAAATAGGGCCTTAATTTATATTAGGGGTATTTTTTACAATTATAAATAACTAATTTTCTATTAATTAATTAATTAGAATTATAAAAAAATTCAGAAAAATCAAGAAAATCCCCAATTTCTCTGCAATTAGGGTTCTTGGATTCCTGGAATCAATCATCATTTTCAACGTGATTTTGTTAAGCAAATCAGTCATGTGAGTAATCAAACTGATGCTTATTGAATCTATTTTCCATTTCTATTATTGATTTTGTATATATATTAACTGATTAAATTTCGATTTGGGTGTTTTTTATTGAAGTTGCTGAGATGAATTTGAGTGTTGTAGAGTTGTAGATCGTCGAATTTACAGTCGAAAAGTACTAGGTTGGTTGATTTTTATTTTCGTTTTGAGCTCGCCGGAAAATCGCCGTTATAGGCGGCGGTTTCGAGTTGTCCTGCTTCGGGGACAACGGTTTGGTGGTGTGTATAAGTTGTGTATGGACGCTAGGATGTTTATTCGACAAGTTTTATCGAGGTTTCGACTGCGCCACCGCGTTGAGGGTGGCCGACGACGTCGAAACCGGCCGGAGAAGACGAGGTCTAACTCGTCTATGAATTGTTTTGGGTTGATTGAATTTCTGGGATGTCGATGATGGGAATCAAAGCTCCAATTGAACGAGTACGCTTCGTTTTAGCCTCGATTGAGCTCGCCGGAAAACTGGGCTCGTCGCCGGGTTTTAGAACCGGCCGGCGACCCGGTTTGTTCTTGAGAACCCAGATTAAACCAAGCCCGGTTTTGATCTTGATTTTTCCCAAATGTTTTCTAAAAACTGTTTTTAAAAATTCTTTTATTTTACTTTTATTTTATAAAATCCTAAATTCAGTTTTAATTATTTAAATAAATCAATTAATTAATTTGATTGATTAATTGATTTATTTTATAAATAAATTCAAACTATTTTCTAAATTTTAGAAATTCAAAAATATAATTATTTATTTATTTACTTACTTATTTCCTAATTACTTATTATTTATTTCAATTGATTAATTATTTCATAATTAATCAGTTTAATTGAATAATTTGTAATAAATTCTATTTAATTCCAAAAATTAGGGAAAATTCATTTTTAAATTTAATTTTTCCTAGATAATTATTTAAAAATATATTTGAGGTTGAATTATTTTGAATAATTAATTATATTGACTAATAATTGATTTATTCTTGTTTATTGTGTAATAATTGAACCGTTTATTTGATTTAATCGAAACGAAAGCCGTTAGACTTAGAAAAATGATCTGAATCCATTAAAAATAGTTTTAAATCTTAATTTCTCCCAGAGACGAGTCAGTTTTCGATAGTTATTCATTTCAAGCCTTATTAATTATGATTACGAGTCCGATAAATCTCAGAAAATTAGGAAACGAATCGGATATGATTTATTAATGTGAATATAAGTATAATGTCGAACCTAAAAATATTTGTATGTTTAAATCAACTATGTGACTTATGTGTTATGTGATTTATGTGATTACTTGAGTCTTATTTGCTAGATAATTTATATACGAGTCAGATAGAGTCGTGCGGGTAGATAAAAAGGGCTACGTGGTCTCAGTCTGAGATATGATTACGATGTAAGTCAACTAAACGAGTATCTTTTTTTGATAGATTCAACCCCAGCAAGGCGGATCAAGCCAGAGTTAGGGAACTGTGAACTACACGAAGTAGACCGTATACCAGGCAAGTTTTTTTCCCTATTCTAAGTTCAGAAGAGTGAATCGCTTTCAAATTCCTAAGGAAGCTACACACTGATAACTCATGTTCATAAACACTGATACACAACTAAGGTTCCTTTATTCATAATTCGTTTCGATTCCTCATTTCTCCTAATTCATTGAATCCTCTATTCATATTCCAACAGTTAATATATATATATATATATACTCTGATAAATTCCGATGTTGAAATACATCAAAGCATACCGATTGCTCCGGATGCTGATCCATAGACTGGATGGTTACGAGGTGGGCCGGGTATGAACCAGACCCTTGATTATTAGGCCATAGTGTCTGGGTAACCTATATGTTGGTGGGTCTATACCGTTGGGTATAGATCCGCGCCATATCCTGACTAATCAGCAGGTTATAGCGCATATGTTAATTTTTGATGTCCAAGCTAATTCATTTGGTACTCGCCAATAGTGGCCTTCATTATTCCCTGCAGAAACATGGGGTTACATGAACAATCAGATTACCGATTCATTTAACATTCTCTTTACACTATATATATACATATATATATATATATTGTAGGCTTGTTGAGCAATTATGGTTCACCCCTATTATTGTTGTTCACGTTGTTTTTCAGTTAAGGCCGATAATGAAACTCATCCGTACCCGGGTGGTCAAGAAGCGGGTTAGACGGCGAGACCCTCTAGCACCAAGGGTGCTAATTCCAATTTCAGAAGAGAGTTTTGAGATGCCGAAGCAGGTGTAGCAGGAACAGATGTAGATGTTGTTTGAATAAAAGAAACTTAGTTTAAAATTTGTATAGATAACGGGTTTGTAATAAAGAAGGCCTGTAAGGCTGTTTATTTGGGTGTTTGTAATAAAGATAGTAAGTTGTTCTTCTTTTCACACCTTAACCTTAAAAGATCCTGAGTAGTAGTATCAAGGGGTTGTTATATGTATATTACTATTATTGTATAGGTTTAATAATGTAATTAGTGGCAGTAATACCCCAGATCTATATCACGGATTTGGAGGGTGTTACAATGATTGAGCAGTTCTGTACACGTATTTTGTATAACTGATTTTTAATTTTAATTTAAGGGGCAAATATAAGGGGCATGTGTTTATGGGTTGGGCTGGGCTGTTTTGTTTTGGGCTGGGCTAAGTTTCTAGTTTTTATTTTAAGGTTGTTTCTATTTGAACAGCCCCCTCTATATAGTTCGTCCATCGCACTTTTAATTCATATTGATGTCAACTTTCTCGACCAATTTAAATTTTAATTAATATCGAACTCTACATTATTCTAATCGATTTAAGTTAATCTTTTATATCAATTCAAATTCTAATTCATATCGAGATCTATATTATTCAAATTGATTTAAAATCAACTTATTCTACCAATTTAATATTTGTTTAATTAAATTCTAAAATTATATTTACTATATAACCAATTTAATTATTATTTTAAAATACTATACACCTTTCATTCAAGCTAAAATAAAATTATAATTTTGATCTGTGCTAAAATAAAATTTAACAAAAACCAAATATGGTTAAATTGATTTGGTTGGTATAATGTGTCTCGGGTTAAAATAAAATAATAAATACTACTGATCCTAATAAAAAAATTATATTATTGGACCAGGATAAAATAAAATAATTTTATTATTCATGAAGGCTAAAAACATACTATACAGTTGATCAAGGCTAAAATAAAATTAAAATCAAAATATAATTAGACCAACTAAAATAAAATCTTTCTGGGCTAAAACAAAATTATCCTATTGATCCGGATTATAAAAAATGACAATGATTTGCCCGATGTAATGAATCTCGGGTTAAAATAATATAATATAAAATATTAATTCAAAAATAAAGAAAAGTTAATATCAGACTAAACATAATTTGTTTGTATACTATTGATTTAAACTAACTTAACTTTTAATTAAAAAAATTGTGATCACACGTAGAAATATGAATAAAAATATATTAATGAATGGGTAATATTACTTTTTTCAAATACATCTTCTTAAAAAATTCATGACTATAGATTAACATATTAATCATTAATTCATGTATTAAATAAACAAATTTAAGAATTATATTCAAATTAAAATTTTAAAAAATTTATGCAATATTATAAATCGCCCGTACATCGCACGGGTTTTAAGCCCGCAAGAGATAATTACTTAAGTAAAGCAACCGTGAATTGGTTGAATGCAAGCTCAACATTGAGATAATCTTCTTGAGAAATTGAATATTGAGGTCCAAATTTGAAAAAAAAAAAGGTCCAAATTTGAAAGTTGCTTTTTAAATCGATGCCTATAAATCCTTTTTTAAAAACTGTCTGGCAAACGGTCCCGTAGCTCAGTTGGTTAGAGCGTTGGTCTTATGAGCCGAAGGTCGCGGGTTCGAGCCCCGCCGGGACCATAAGTTTAAGTAGTTTATATTTTCATTTTCCCCCGTCTTGTTTAAACGTTATTAATATTTAATGTTTTTTTACAAGAATTAATATTTAATGTTTTTTACAGGAATTAATATTTAATGTTTTTTACAGGAATTAATATTTAATGTTTTTTACAGGAATTAATATTTAATGTTGTAACTGTAAATAAACAGCAAGATTTATCGATTTCGAGCTGAGACCAAGTTTATCCTCCAATTTACTTTAGCATTTTTTTTACCAGATTTATTTATTCAGGTCATTTAGTTTTCAAGAATACGAGCCTACATAACCTAATTTTAATATATGTAATCTTATTATTATACTAACTCATAACTCATATTCCGTTAAATGCAGGTATTTTTTAATCTTACATAATTTTTTAATTTAATTTAAACTAAAATTAAATAGAATTACATGTGTTATTTCGAAAAAATAGCAAGTTTGTCATTTAAAAATTGTTTTAGTTGAAAAAGGTAATTGGTTAGTTATTAGTAATTATAATATCTTATTATTGAATTGCATATGATATTTTTTGAAAAATAGGTGTTCTGATCGGGAAAAAGAAAAAAAAGGCAACGTGTTTTATTGGAAAAAAGGTAACGTGTTTATATACTAATTAGGATTAAAATATAAGTTATTTGTAATTCTAATAATTTATTTCATTTTATTAAATAAAATTGTTCCTTGATATTTTTGAAAAAACGTTGTTTTAATCGAAAAAAATGAAAAATATAACTTGTTTCACTTGAAAAAAGTAATTAATTTTTGAGTATCATATACTTAGGTCATCCTCTCTGTTAACTTTCCTGAGATTATAACATTTACTCATATTAATATATATGGGTAAATTTATAATTTTAAGATAAGTTATTAGTATTTATAAAAATACTATTAAATTTGTATGAGAGAGTTTATATTCTAGGGGAGTTACTCGAGACTCAGACCCATTTTTTTCTTAATTTAATTATTAATTAGAATTAAAATATTTTTAAACGAAAATATGTCCTAAAAATAATTAAATAAGGGAAATTACGTTAAATAAATAAATAATTAAGTAAGGATAATCAAGTTATTTTGTACAGATTGACGATCTAGCAATTTTTTTATATTTCGTATATTATAATATAGTACTAGCTAATAACCCGTGCGATCAACAGATTATTTTTAATATTGTATATTTTTAAAAATTTAATTTGAATTAAAATTTGTAAGATACTAAATTTATTTATTTAAAATAGTTAATAATGTGATTTGATAATAACTATACATAGTTTGTTTTTAATTTTATTTTAGTCATGGATGAATATTAATTTGTTTTAGACTAAATAAATAATGCTGAGTATATAATATTTTGTTTTAGCATTATGTTATTATTTTGACCAACGAATTACCTTTCAAATTTTAATTTTATTTTAATCCAGTCCAATAATATAATTTTTTTTAGCCGATTAGTAGTATATGCTATTTTATTTTATCCTGAGTTAGCAAATCCAGCTAAGTACATTTTGTTTTTTTATTTAAAAATTGGATATATAGCATAATATCATTTAACCTAAGCGAATATTCTATATTATTTTATATAAGACCGAGACCATTATGCAGATTATAATTATATATGTATTTATATTATTATAGGGTAAATATTAATATATTTATGTGTGTATTTGTTTGCATATTTGTATATTTTAAATTCATATAATTATAAATTTATCGGATGCCAAAACACGGTGTCTCACTACCAACAAAATTTTAATTGTGTCATCTATAATAGAATAATAGCTTATGTCTTATGCGATACACGACTACTTTTAATATAATCTTTT
The DNA here is from genome assembly GCF_009905375.1 of Apium graveolens. NCBI lineage: Eukaryota > Viridiplantae > Streptophyta > Magnoliopsida > Apiales > Apiaceae > Apium > Apium graveolens. The sequence goes on along the minus strand of NC_133652.1, from coordinate 178,768,666 downwards.
TAGTATTTTTAATTTTTTAATTTCGGTATATAGATATTTATTTTTTAATTATAATAAATATTGGAATATTTATATTAAATAGTAATATATTATTTAGTTGAAATAAGAAATTAATGGCTAATATTCAAGTAATTAAATATAATACATACATAATTTTTTTTGTTGCGTGCTATGTCTATTAGGCCGACCAATAAACTATCAGATACTATGTAAGTTTATAAAAGTTCGTTTTAGCCTTGATCGTAATATATAATAATTTTGTTATCAAGTGTTCAGAGTTTATGCCTAGCTTGCTAATTAAAAGCAAGTCCTTTATGTTATATTTGGCAACAACTAAAATCCGGATATCAACCATGTATGCTTTTGGGGCGAGTGATATTATATTAGTTTTGATCAAATTATATTGATCAATAGATTATTTTTGAGTTGCTTTAATTAAGGAAATAAGGAATAAAGATATGTAAAAATGATTATTAACATATAAAAAGGAGGTATTGGTTTATTAAAAATAAAAATAAAATAAAATCCCTTTTAATTAAAAATATAATCTAATTATTGATAAAAAAAAATAAAATTTAGTTAGTTTTGTGTTCTTGTTAATAGCATGGATCAAGTCACGGGCTTAAATAATTTTTTCATCCATTTGTTGGATACGAGCTCAATACTTTATAATGCAATTGGATAATTTAGAGCGCATGACATTAATTAGATTTTCCAATTAAATTTAACATACAATTCATATAACAATTCAGTAAATATATGAACACAAATTAACTTTCATTAGATTTTAATTTCATGCGCATGATCTTACAAACATGTACAAAAACGTTGATTGATGGTAGAAAACAAGAGTTTTATATGTTACGGTGAATATTTAGGGATCGTTTAGTTTAGGGTAATTAAGAAAGGGAAAGGGAACCGTTAGATTAATTCCTTTTTTGATATTTGTTTAGTAAATATTGTCATTTCCTTTTCCCTTACTTTCCCTTTCCAACTTTATTTTTTTCACTTTAATTATATTTTAAATTTTGCAACCCAAAAAATAGATAAATACGTAAATTATTTTTCAAAAATAACAAATAATTTTTATTTAGCTTTTATAAATTAAAAATAATTTTGATATATAATTTATATGTTAATTTTTTTCAAAAAAAATAAAGATGTTATAAATTTTTTTATTTAATTTATTTTAATGTAAATAAATTATATTGTTATAAATACAAAATAAATTGAATCCTTTTACATTATATGATATTAGAAAAATCAAATATCAATATATCAAATAATTTTTTAATCCGTTTTCGGATCAGAACCAAACAAATAAATCAATGCGGGATCATTCCTTTTCTTTCTCTTCCTTTCCCTTTCTTTCTCTTTTTGTATTTCATTCCGTTTCCCTGACAGCAACCAAACACCCCCTTAAGTGTTTATAATATTTAAGTGTTTACTAAGTTGAGGCAATCATGTAAATCACCGCGTACTAAACTACGGGCCGTACTAATTTTTTTTAATATTTTTTCTATTATAATTAAGAAAATAAAATTTAATTTTATAAAAAAATTAATTGCAATGATAATTATATAAATTTATTGTGTACCGAAAAACAGGTACCGTACCAAAAATTTTAATATTTCGTCTTTTATATAATAGTAATAAATAAATAGTAATAGATAGATAGATAATATGATTATTATATTTTACTAAATAGTGTTGTCCGTGATATTTTTGGCAAAATGGGTGTCTTTTTTTTTTGAAAAAATGGGTTTTTTGGTAGAGAAAATAGAAAAAATAATATTTTTAGTTGTAAAATAATACTACTATTATTAATTTATTTAAGAAAAGTTGATGTTTTGGTAGAGAAAATGAATAAGATAATATGTTTTAGTTGAAAAAATAGTTAATTAATTATTAGTAAGTATAATCTTATTAACAGATTGATCCAGAACAAGAACTAAAACAAAAAAAAAATCAATATTTCGATTAGAACTAAAAAAGTGTAATTATGTAAAAATAATTAGATAGGGATGTTAAAAAAATTGGTTTCTAATGAAAGGAAAGACATGATTGAGAGAGTTAAATCAATAGAAAATAAATATTAAATATAACATCTTAACCAAACACATGCTTGAATAAAGAGGATGGACTCTCAATTGATGGAGAAACCTGTTTGGGAGATGGGTGACTTTTAGAGAGGGTTCCATTCAAACGCCAGAAGGGCTCTATTTTGGTGATGGAGCGGGTCATAATACATTTTAAATTAAGAAAATAAAATTTAATTTTTGTAAAAATATTAACTATAATGATAATTATGTAAAATCACCGTGTACCATGTACCAAAATTTTCAATATTTGGTCTATTATATAATAATAATAGAATAGATAGATATATAGATATATAAATAAAAAAATAAATATTTATAATAAAAATAATAAAATAATTCGGAAAAAGATGTGATTATAGATTAGCACAATAAATTGGTTGTAGTTTAGCGGTATAAGAATACTATATCTAGCATTTTAACAATTTAGTACTTGTAAAATACTATTTATTTTTATTTTTAATAATCAAAATCAGAGAATAAAGTTGAACCAAATTATACTCCACTTCGGTTGTTGCTATGCACGGGTTCACATTAATATTTATATGTTTTTAATTATATTATATAAAATTTTAGTAAATATAAAAGATAGAAACATGAGTAAGAATAATATTTTTTCTATACCTACATATTCACTATTTTAGAGGTCTAAATCATAAATTTTCTTAATTTTTTTCACTTAATTTATCCCTAATTCAAATATTAACATTATTAAAATTTTATTTATCCAATCATATAATAACTTTAATATTTCTATATAAAAATATAATAATTTTATATTTATAATAAAGATAATAAAATAATTAGGATGTGGTCTTTATGATAAGCTCTTTAGTCCTACTTTAATAGGATAATCAATAATAAGACTATGTTTGATAGGATAAAAAAAATACTATTTGTTAAATATATTTTATTTTTAATAATAAAAATAAGTGGATAACTATTAAATCATACTATTATTATTATTATTAAGTACAGATAGTAAAAATTTTAACCCAGGAGACCCGAAAAAACAAACTGATTTTTAGGGCCATAATTATTCTACAGAAGTTGAAACCTTGTATTCATCCTTCCAACCTATAAACTCAGGACTGTTATATCCTATAGGTATCGTCTTAAAATTAGAAGTGTTGTTGTATATTAACATTAGAACTCTAATTTTTTACAAACTCTTTAAATTGAACAATTAATTGTATATTAACATTAGAACTCTTGTTTTTTACAAACTCTTTAAAATTAAACAATTAAACAAAAATTAATTAAATTATGTTAATTATGTAAAAATAAAATATAAGGGTAATTAGGTAAATTAAACGTGTACCAAAAAATAAGTACCGAACCAAAACTTTCAATATTTCATCTTTTAAATGATAGTAATAGATTGTTATATCTACAATATTTCAATCCAGAGTCTCAATCAACAGAGAACTTTTTATATAGAGAATTAGAGAGAACCGATATCACAGCTGTCCATTCTTCTTTTAACCGGCTAAGATTAAATCAAATTATCGGTGGCATATTTATAATTAAAATAAACTTTAAGGCTAACTTAATACAGAACAGAACCACGCTCATTATATAATGGCTATACAGACACCTATATACACACACTATACGCACGATCGCTACCACAGAGGTTGAGGGAAAGAGAGAAAACGAAGATATCAACAACAAATCGGTGATTTAAAATTCAGAGTTGAAGATTTCATCATAATAAGGTTGAAAATCGTTTTTATTCAGTGAAATTTCATGTTATTAAACTTTAATTCGTATATTTAGGGTTGTGTGATAATTTAGATTCGTTTTTAATCTTTAATTAGTTTTTTTCATGATTTTGAGGTTGAGCAATTACAGCGGCAAGGTGTTTCTTCGAATAGGTAAAATTATTTTTTTGTGTGTTTTATAGTATATTTTAAGGTTCAATACAAGAATCAGATTTTAGACTTGTGTAATGATTTCGATTTTATAGTAGAAGAATATTATGTGTTTACAGTGTTTGATTCTATAGTAGAAGCTAGTTTATATTATTCTAGTTGAGTATTATATTTGTATAGTCTAGTTTTATATAGCTTGAGATGTTTACTCTTGAGCAAGGAGAGTCTCTGTTAGTGACTACTGATGGCTATATAGTCACACCAATTCAGGTTAATTACGATCGAATTAAGGTGGTTGATGTAATTCGAAACCCAAAGATTGTTCATAGTGTGTACTCCTTAAAGTTAAAATTTTGTATGTATGCTCTATTAGCAACTTGGCTATGAGATGTGTTTCAACTGTGTCATACTTTGTAAAATGTATAATTCTTGTACAATAATGTGATGCAACAGGTGCACCCTTAAATTAGGAACAATGGTAACTTTCGCGATCCAAAAATTAGAAACAGAAGTTAGGTACCTAGCTAATATGTTATATATAAAGTTGGCATTTCGAAGGGAATCCATTCCTCTGTAACCTTTGTCAGTGAGCAAAACTAACCCAACAAAAGCCAATCATATGAGTTACAAATCATGCATTCATGCCATTATAGGCCATGTTTTCCACAAGATCATTGAAAAGACCATGTTCTGAAATTCTTTAGTAATATCCTGTATTAATTCATCAGATAAATTATGATTTTGTGGTAGATCAGATGCTCTCTAACTGATCCCATTATTGCCACCAGTTGTAGAAGAATCGCTATGGGAAGCTTCTTTAAAATTATTGCTCCTAGTTGACATGGGTTTGTTTGTAGTAGGTACTCTATTTACCTGAGCTGCTAATAACATAGACATTTTGCTTCCGTATCCATGACCATCACTTCCCCCGCTAACAGTAGCACTCTTTCATGCATGGGGTTGCTTCTGTGGCGGTACACCCCCTCTATTGTTGTTGTTAATATCTTGTAGCAGCTGCTGGATCATTTGCTGTTGCAAATCCTGGTATTGTGAGGAGATTGCAAATGGTTCTGTTGCAGAACCCCATTAACATTAAGAGAACGATGGTGAGGTTGCAGGAGATGGGAATTTGAAAATCCACTATCCTGAGGATTCTATATGGATACTGACGGTATATAAGCATGCCCTTGAAAAGACGGAGATAAGATTTAAATTTAGTCTCATTATTTACATCAATTGTTTGATTATAATGATCAAATAAGTGGTAATATTGTAATGATTTTTGTTATTTTTTTGTGTTTCAGATTGCAGAGGAGGAATTCAAATTGGAGGAACCACACAAGTCAAGAAGATTAGAGTTAAAGGGTAATCTCAAGTCTACCGAGAGGAAGGTAGATTTTATTATGTGTTGGGTCCATGAACAACAAGAAGACGACGATTTTCCGTAGCAAGAATAGTAAAAGCTAGAAAAAGTGCAACTTTGGCTTCTTTTTACTTCTTTTTTGAAAGGAAATAGGGATTGTTAAGGAGAACTCCTACAGAAAAGAGAGCGTGAATGTGATACTAATACCATCGGACTCTACTCCTCTGGCAAGTCATTCTAATTTATATATTTTTGCTAAATGACAAGTCATTCTAGTTGAGTCTGAGAAGTTGGTTTTACAGACTCTTAGAGCATTATTTTCTTTGTATTTATGGCCATCCATTTTATTTGTCCTAGCTCATGTGTTCTTTTAGTTTAGTTGTTCCCCTTAGCTGATGCTAGTTACTGGTTGTGTTTTATCGTAGTTACATTTCATTTCCCTGCTTCCTATTATAATTGGAAGCGTCTCTTTATTTTAATGAATGAAAGGTTGTTAAAAAAAGCTTTTATTGCTAACTATAAATATGGTCTAACCATGTTTTTCCATATTTATGAATTATGTATATATCTTTGATCAGGAAAATAGGTTTACACATTATGCACAAGTCTCAACAACGATATTTAGCTACAGTCTTTGTTTATTGATTTAAACTTCTTTTTTGCATTTATACATACTATTTACTGATTGCAACTGAAGAAAATATCATAGGTATTAGTTAAGTAGGGGACAAAAAAGACGAACTAAAAGCTACGCTGCTTTCAGTTATTTCAATGTGATTGCCCCATTGGTAATTCTTTTATGAGTTAGTATTTCTCATGGAATTTTAAATTATACACATATATGGACATAATTGGCTACCCAGTCCCACCTTATGATGTTCTTCTTTCTTTAACTCTTCTAATAGTTTATTCTTTGTAAACTTATGACTCAAAATTGATTTGGATTAAAAGAATATGCAGAGGGATTTGTGTTATTAAGTTGTTTGTGCATTTTCTATTTTCACATGTGATATATAGCATCCTGGTATTACATATTGATCCAGAAAAGTTTTATTGTAGCTCTGAATCCAAGCAAAAGAGAGAGCTAGACCTTAAGTGTCATTTAATGAGGACCAACCGACGTTGTACAGATCTTACGAGGTTCTGCGGCCTCTTTTGGGAAAATGAAAAGCACTTTCCTATCTTATTATGTGCAAGAGCAAACTTTCGTATATCTACTGCTGCTTTAACTTGTGCAAAAAATATTCATAGTATAAAATGTTTCAGCCTTAATGTATTTTAAAGGCTTTTAATAAAATTATCGGGACCTAAGTTCTTTTTGCCGATGTAACCACCAAATTAGAATATTTCACTGTCATGATTTTTTTTCTTACATTTAGCAACGTTGTTTTTTTGAAAAATACATTGGAAGCCTTTGAGGTTCAACCATTTGATTATAATTTAGCGACTTTATTTTTTTGACAAATATGTTAGAATAAAAATTAGAATAAAAAAATAATTTAGAATAATTTTTTTCTTTGTGCACTATGATTATATCAGGGAACCATTCTAGTGCGTACTTTAATTAAAGAAAATTATTATGTGCAGATTGAGTTCTATAATAGAATCAAAGTTTGTACATATTTTTTATGGAACATTTTATAATTTCATGCTTCTTCGTATTGGAAAATTTAGTACTGTTTAATTCTTGTAAGTAGTCACTTGTCTGAAAGAGTCATGAGCTGGTAACTAAGAGTCCAAGTTATAAAAATACTATTAGTTTTTGTCAGGCCCCGTAGTTGCGGTCTTATTAAAATTAATGTAAAGAGAAGATCCAAGCCCCAAAGTATGCAAAGTATAAGGTATCTTCAGTCAAGGTAATTGGGGATTTATAAAAGGGATCTTGAGTTGAGGGGATTAAGGGTTCATGATAAGAAAAAAAACTAGAACAATAAGACTCTATCTATTCTGTCAGCCATCATCAAAAATGTTATCGGTACTTCCAATCTTTTACTTTTGCTCACTATGTGAAAAAAAGAAAATCAAAGAACTCAATAGGATCCTACACTGGATCACTATTGACGAGAGTGAATGAATAAAAAATAGAGGGCCAGGAATAAGAAATCGTCATTAGCAACCAATTTCCTTGTAATGTGATGAAACTTGAAAGACAGAAGGCATTCAAGGCAAAAAAATTGCAAATTACAAATTGCTAACAAGATGAATGAATATAATATATAAAAGAGGCTTCAGGACGCCAAATACACACTGATCCGACCAAGTTCAAACTTGCCCATGATTCGCCTAGTTTTACACTTTATTGCAATATTACACATTATTGTGAACATGGACTAATTAAAGAAAAACAGGACATTAAAATACAGACAACCTCACAACACAAAGCTTCTAGTCTACAGATTCCATGATAAACCAAAAGTGCAGCAGTCGGACCACTCACCCTCAGGTGCATCAAAATTTACAACAATGCCATAATTATTAAGATCAGAATAATAGTAGCCATTAAAATCATCTAAAGTCAAGCTGCAAGAAGATTTAATTAGAAATTATGCACAAGAACTGGAAATCCCTTTTGCTATAGCATCATGATACATACCATATGCACCTTCATCGAACACGCACCCTCAGCATGGTGCTTGAGCTTCTCAAACATCATTTGAGGTTCATGCTGCATTTTCCGGAGAACATCAGTACAGGAAGGCCTTGGAACAGCTTGTGTCACTGCAAAACTTTGAGGACCATCATTCTGCAAGACACGAACAACACTCGGCCAGGCAAACAGATTGTGAATACCCTCGTGCCCCTCAAACCTGCAAAATCCTGCACGCAACGGAACAGGACAGTAAGAAAATGTTCAACTTATATTAGAATAAAAACAATACATCTATTGTTCAAAGGCACACTTGCGAAATATGAAGCTCTAATCTTTTCCCAAAATTGCACAAAGCTAGTATGGAAAAAAGCTATATTCTGAAGATGATTGTCTAGAAACTTAAACACAAAAATTAACAATACCAAATAAATACTACAAATTTACCAATAATGTAAAATCAAAAGCCTGCTTTAACTTTTGACCATAACATTTCTACTTTTAAGTCATTATCATTAATAAATATATGCATTAAAAGTATACCGTAGAATAAAAAAATTTACACTTAAAATTTAACAAAATTAAATAAATACTAATTTAATCCATGTTTCAAAAGGTCTACCTAATATTTCGAAAATAAGATTACTAGCTTTTTTATCATTTATCACATTTTTAGTAGAATTTATGCAATAAAATTCTATTGTTGAATTCAAATTTTTGCACTATAATAAATACTAATTTAATTCTTCAATATGGAATCAAAAGATCTACATAAAATTTTGAGCATATGATTTACCGCTTTTAGTACAACATTCTATAGTAGAATTTATGTATTAAAAGTCTACCACAGAATCAAAATATCCCTACAAGAATTAACAAAATCAAATTAGTATTAATTTTGTTTCTATGATAGAATGAAAAGGTCTGCCTAAAATTTGAGCATAAATTTGATGCTTATGAGTAATTTATCAGATTCTATAGCAGAATTTTTTGCATTAAAAAAAATAAAAATTATAGAATTAAAATGTCCACAATAGAATTAAAAAATCAAATAGATATTAATAGTCATAAACATGAAACCTATATCTAAATTAAACAAATACGAATAAAACCGAAACTAAATCTCAAAATTATTAAGGTTAATAAATATATAAATAGTGTAATTTACATCAACGAACTTCAATTTAAAAAACACGAGTATTAATTGTGAAAGATAAAGAGAGAAACCTGGTGAAAACTAATTTCAACTATAGAATCAAAAAATTGAGGTTGATTCGAAAATAAGGCCATATTTTCCTATAGAATTGCAGAGATTGAGAGAGATACAGAGATTGAGAGAGATACAGTGAGGAGAGGATATGATGATAGATAGATCGCCGGAAAGAATATGACGGTAACATTTGAGATTGTGCGTATATCCAACTGTTTTTCCTTTTCATTTTTATATTTTATATCTTAAATAATATAGACCGTTGGATCAAATTTAATCTAAGAGCTGAGATTAAAGGGGAGAGTCCACTGTGGATCTCTATATAAGATGGCCCTCTATGGATGAAAGGCCTTCAAATCCATATTCCCTGTGTGTATAAAGTATATTTATAGTCTTTTATAAGTGGGTTATCTGGGCTTATGTCTCTAAGTGGGCCTATGGCCCAACATTTAGTCCCCTTTTATTCCGAAAAGATCTTTAGATCTTGTTAGGAATTAAGCCTAAATCCTGATGATAAACAAATCACATTGCATAATTATATTAAGTCAACCTGTAACCTCTAATGGCTAACCATCCTAAGTAATAGTCATTCAAGGAGTAACCCATCAAATGATATGATTGTTGAACGTTTTCTATGAGAATCTTGTAAACTAATAGCAATGCACTAATTCATTCAGAAGTCATGTTGACTCAATGGATAGTCTAGAATAAGGTGATTGAGTGTAGCTAATTGTTATCAATGGCTAAGAATATATATAACTACTGATAGTGATGTAACAATGATCAAAACCTAGGACTGTCATAAGACATGGGCTGATGAGAATCTCAGAAAAGAAAATAAGAAGTCAAGAAAAACTTGCATGTGATCTTGGATTCTGAAGAAGAAGAAGAAGAAATATTCAATTTTCATGTATGACAAATTGGAGGGATATTTAAAGCAATATATTAAGATACAATCCAACCTCATTTGTCAAGCCTCACGGGAAAGAGAATCAAAAAGTAATCCTGTTGGACCTCGAAGACTGTGTTATGTATTTTCTAGCAAGCATTGTTACTTGGTGATATATAAACCAAGTAGTAGCATATGTTTCACTTAAGAAATATATTTTACATTTTCAGAGAGCTTGAGAGAGATATCCTCAGCTGAGTGAAACATTGTAAAATGCGGTTGTGAGATTACATTTGTAATTGTAACAGAATATATCTTCAAATAAACCTCAGGTGGAAAGTCAAAAAATAAACCAACTGAAAATTTAAAACAAAAGTGTTCATGTTTCATCTCTTAAGTACAAATTAACTTGAAAATTTTAATTTGTATTTAACCCCCCTTCTATAAATTAACCTAAGTTGATTGTTAGTGAATAACAAAACTTTTAATTATAGACTTTACATGGGAGTTTTTATTTGTACAATGAGGAAAAAAAGTGTTACAAAAGAATGCTATGTGGGTTGAGATGAAGAGGTCATTTGCTAAGAAGGTAACATCTTTTTTGGCTAAAAATTTGGGGCTAATTCTTAAAAGTGATTCTTTAAGTGTAACTGTTATTTCTTGAGAGCAGTGATGAGGCTGTGAAGTGTTTGTCCATCGAGAAGGATGAATCTTTGAGGAAGAGATGTATGTGGAGTTTTAGAACTTATTCGTTTATCAAGACAAATCTGTGAAGTCTTTTTGAAAAGATTTTATGAGATCTAGTAGCTTATACTTCTCATATTTCTAGTTTAATTATTACACATCACGGGTTGAATCAATGACATGATAAGTTTGTGAGGCGTAAATGATGTGCTACTCTAACTTGTGTGAATCTAATAACATGATGAGATTGTGAGGCAAAATTTTGTATAGTTTGTGCGGAGTTGATGATATGATGAAGTCGCGAGGCGAACTTTTGTATAATTCCTTTGGTGTTAGTGACATGTTGAGGTTGTGAGGTGAACATTTTTACAATTTATGTATAGTTGATGATTTAATGAGGTTGTGAGGCATACTTTTTTATAATTCGTGTGGAGTTGATTATAAGGTGAGGTCGTGAGAAAGTCCTTTGTATAATTTGTGTGTTGTTGATGGTTTGGTGATCTCGCCAGGCGAACTTTTGTACAATTTATGTGTTGTTGATGATTTGATGAGGTTGAGAGGAGGATCTTTGTATAATTCGTGTGAAGTTGATGACATTTTGAGGTCGTGAGGCGAACCTTTGTGTAATTCGTGTGGAGTTAATGATAAGGTGAGATCGTGAGGAAGTCCTTTGTATAATTTGAGTGGAGCTGATGATGTGATGAGGTCACGAGGCGGATCTTTGTATAATTTGAGTGAAGCTGATAACGTGTTGGGGTCGTGAGGTGGACCTTTGTATAACTTGTATTCAGTTGATGATACAATTAGGATGTGACACCTTGGAACTCCTATAAGCTGGGATCACGATCATTTGAGCCATTGAGGTACATGAGGCGATATGGAGCTCTTTAAGGGGTATGAGCTTTTAAAGCATGTGATGGTTATTGAGGTTTTATCGAGGTGCATGAGGAGATGTTGAGCTTTTGAGGAGTACAATCTTTTAAGAAAATTTTGTAGATTGAGGTGCATGAGGTTTTTTAAATTTGCTCTTGGTTATTTTTTTGAAGGCCTCAACCCCGGGGTCAGGAGTTGACGTCACCAACAACATTAATAACAAGCATAATATAATCCACATCATTAATAATACATAACCACGACCCCATTACCAAGACCTTTTCCAGGTTTAAGTATTACTTAGGTTACAACTATTACAACCCAACTTATTACGAACAATCCTGACACAACTAACCTAACGCAGCAACTCAACTGATCATCTTTGGTCCAACACAACTACCTCAGAGGAGCCTGGTACGGAAGGAACTGGAACTCTGCCCTGATGTTGAGTGGCATTTATGACACTTTATAATGCTCTATTAAGCTTTGAATTGGTGTATTTGTACTCAAGTTGTTGGAGTTTTAATGTGTTTTCTAGTGTTTTTACATTTCAGGCATTAATCCGGGATTCAGGTGAATTAGCTTTGATTTGATACTAATATGGTGTTAGGATGGTGTCCAAGGAATAAAGGCTCATAAAGACCAACTCGTTGTAGCAAAAAAAGAAGGCAATTTCAGTTTTTCCGAAAACCAGCGCGCCCGCGCTGTGCTAGCACGCGCCCGCGCCAGAGAAACTGAATGTCAGCACGCCCACGCTGGTGAAGCGCGCACCCGCGCCAGGTCAGGAATCCAGTTTCCTGTTTCAATTAGAAGATTATTTTTATGGGATTTTGGATTAATTGGGGTGCTATTTAAAGACAATAAAAAGACGTTTTTTATAATAAAACTTAAGGAGAAGACGACAAGAAGACCTATAGCGCAGTTCAACGAAGGCGAAGAAGATCTAGTTTATTCTTGTGAATCTTTGTTCTAAGTTGTAATCTTGGATGCTCGTTTCTTGTTTTGTTGAATCTAATACTCTGGATTACGTACTTTGTTTATTATTTGTTTATAAAGACTACAATTAATATACCATGCTTTCATCGGAACCCACATTGATGATGAGTCCGATTATGGGCTAATCGTTATTGTGGGATTCTAGCGGATTTATTTATTGATTTCTTTAGTTAATTTGTTTTGATGTTTTAGTGTGTGGTGATTGTATGATAACGTAGTATTGGTTATGCTTATTCATCTTATAAGCGTCGCGAACTTATAAGATATCATGTTAATTCTTAATGAAGCGACAGTGAATTTAAAAATTTAGACTTGCCATGCTAGCATAGGTTCATGTGTTATTGTTATGCATGATTCGTAGGTAATTTTATCCATCATACTTGCCCTATGTTATCATGATAGATAACTTGTTCATTAAACCATTATGTTGTCAAATTCTATAGACATATAGGGTCTCAATATAATTGGTGTCTATTCAGCTTCTATCTCTTTGTGGATGTCTAGTAGTATGGTATGCGTACAACGAAAGTTGGCGTTTATCAGTTTCGTTTTATCTGATTAGTGTCATCACCATTACATGCTAAGGTTAAGAATGAAAAGGCTATTGAATGAAGTACTTAATAAATTTAGAATCCCATATTTGTGTCATATATTATTCAACTCTCTTTAATCTCTTTAGTTAATGTTCTCTAGTATAATTCTCAATAGTTAATCGTAGTATAATCAAAACACAATTTGTTATTCATTTTAGCATTGAATAATAGCCATATCATTGTTGCATAAGTGCATAAATCACAAGTTAACCTAAACCAGTCTCTTTGGGAACGAACTAGAAATAATTTTATATTACTTGTGATCGCGTATACTTGCGTGAAATATTAGCGCGTGTTTAGCGACTAACAAGTTTTTGGCGTCGCTGCCGGGGACTCAGTGTTAACTTTTATTTTATGTGTTTGTCATCAGTGATCGTTAAAGTTTATTAACTCGGACATTGTTACTTACCTACTCTTTTCCTTATCGTGTTTCAGGTACTCTAGCGAGCATGTATGTATACGTGTTCGCGGGCTCGTAAGAGAACTCTAGATCAAGCCGAGGAAGAAGCTGTAGTGATTTGAAGGGATGTTTTTTAGGATGAAGAGAAAGTAGAAGAAGAAGAGAAAGTCGAGGAACCAGCTTTAGTAGTGATGGGAGATCAAGCAGAAAAACCTAAGGCTATGATGGACTATTTTCAGCCTAGGATCAATAATATTCAGTCGAGCATCATCAGACCAGCCATCTCGGCTAACACTTTTGAGATCAGGTCGAGCACGATTCAGATGATACAGAACTCAGTTCAATTTGGGGGTTCTCCTACAGAAGACCCCAACATGCACATCAGGGATTTCATCGAGATCTGCGATACTTTCAAGTTCAATGGGGTGACTGAAGATGCTATCAAGTTGCGACTCTTTCCATTCTCTCTGAGGGATAAGGAAAAGTGTTGGTTACATTCTCTACCACCAGGGTCTATCACCAAATGGGTGGATCTTGCTCAAAAGTTTCTCACTAAATTCTTCCCTATGGCGAAGACTGCTGCAATCAGGAATGCTCTTACTCAATTTGCACAACAAACTGGAGAATCTCTGTGTGAGGCTTGGGATCGATATAAGGAGATGCTAAGGAAGTTCCCACACCATGGCATGCCTGATTGGATGATTATAAACTCTTTCTACAATGGTTTAGGTGCACAATCTAGACCTATACTCGATGCAACGTCTGGTGGAACCTTATGGGCCAAAAGCTATAATGAAGCTTATGAGTTGATTGAGCTCATGACAGCTAATGAATACCAGAATCCTACGCAAAGAATGTTGCAAGGCAAGGTAGCAGGAATTCTGGAAGTGGATACAGCTACTGCTATAGCTACTCAACTTCAAGCTTTGACGATGAAAGTGGACTCTTTGGCTAATTATAGAGTTAATCAAGTCACTAGTGTTTGTGAGCAACTCAGCTTAATTTGTGAGCAACTTTCAGAGATCACAACAACAAGCTCCGGCCACTTATCATCCAAATAACCGCAATCATCCTAACTTCAGCTGGAGTAACAATCAGAATATGATGCAATAATCTTATCAGCCATACACAGCAAAGCAGTATAACCCTCCTGGTTTTCAACAACCGTAATATGCCCGTAGGCAACAACTTCAACTTCAGAAGTTACCGCAAGCTAATGAAAAATCTGAATTGGAGGCATTGAGGCTCATGTGCAAGAGTCAAGCTGTGTCTATCAAGACCTTGGAGAATCAGATTGGGCAAATTGCTAATGCATTACTGAATCGTCAACCTGGCACACTTCCGAGCGATACTGAAGTGCCAGAATTACATTGAGTTCTGGTAAGGTTGCTATTCCTGAAAAAGCTGACTCTAGAATCTGAAGTTGAGGCTGAAGAAGAAGAAGTGCAGAAGGAAGCAGAAGAAGTGCAGAAGGAAGCAGAAGTGGAATCGAGGAAGACTACTGTTGAGCACACTCCTCCTGAGGGTAATATATGGGAGAAATAGATCTATCATCCACCTCCTTTTCCTAAGAATCTGCAGAAGAAAAAGCTGGATAAGCATTTTGAGAAGTTTCTGGAGGTGTTCAAGAAACTTCACATAAACATACCTTTCGCTGAAGCTCTTGAACAAATGCCTAGTTATGCGAAGTTCATGAAAGGTATTCTCTCTAGGAAAGTGAAGCTTGATGACTTGGAGACCGTTGCTCTCACGGAGGAATGCAGTGATGTGCTGCAACAGAAATTGCCTCTAAAGCTTAAAGATCCTGTAAACTTCACTATTCCTTGCACAATTGGAAAGGTGTCATTTGACAAGTGTCTATGTGACTTGGGAGCTAGAATTAATCTGATGCCCTTGTCAATCTTCAAGAAGTTGGACTTGCCTGATCCAAAGCCTACTTATATGACTTTGCAGTTGGCCGACTATTATATTACATATCCACGAGGTATTGTGGAAGATGTCTTGGTCTAGGTGGATAAAATCATCTTCCCTACTGATTTTATAATTCTGTATTTCGAGGAGGATAAGAAGATTCCCATAATCTTGGGAAGACCTTTCTTGGCTACTGGCCGAACCTTGATAGATGTGCAGAATGGTGAGCTCACCATGCGAGTTATGGATCATGATGTAACTTTTAATGTATTCAATGCCATGCAATTCCCTACGGAAAATGAGGAGTGTTTTAAGGTGGAGATGGTCGATTTTGTGGTCAATTCTGAACTCGATCGATTGCTAAGATCTAATGCCTTAGAAAAGGCCTTGTTGGGGAATTCTGATAGTGAAGATGATGAAGGTGAAGAGCACTTGCAATATTTGAATGCTTCTCCCTGGAAGCAAAAGATGGATATGCCTTTTGAATCTCTTGGATTGGAGGAGCTGAACAAAGCTCCCAAGAGCCTCAAGCCATCTATTGAGGAAGCTCCTACTCTTGAGCTTAAGCCTTTAACTGAACATTTGAGATATGCTTTTTTACGTGATGCATCTACTTTTCCTGTTGTTATTGCATCTGACCTTTCAAGTAGCAATGAGGAGAAACTTTTGAGAATTCTTAGAGAATTGAAATCGGCAATTGGTTGGACTATAGCAGATATTAAAAGAATCAGCCCTTCATATTGCATGCACAAATTTCTGCTAGAGCCAGGAAGTAAGCCTACTGTTGAGCAACAGAGAAGGCTAAATCCGATCATGAAAGAGGTTGTGAAGAAATCCTCAAGTGGCTAGATGCATGGATCATCTATCCTATTTCTGACAGTTCATGGGTGAGCCTAGTTCAGTATGTGCCAAAGAAAAGAGGTATCATTGTGGTAGCAAATGAGAAGAATGAGCTTATTCCTACACGAACAGTCACGGGGTGGAGAGTTTGCATGGATTATAGGAAGCTAAACAAGGCTACAAGGAAGGATCACTTCCATTTTCCTTTTATTGATCAGATGCTTGATAGATTGGCTGGGCATGATTACTATTATCTTCTAGATGGCTATTCGGGATATAATCAGATTTGTATCACTCCAGAAGATCAAGAAAAGACTACATTCACATATCCTTTTGGTACTTTTGCATTCCGTAGAGTTTCTTTTGGGCTATGTGGAGAACCTGCCACATTTCAGAGATGCATGATGGCTATCTTCTCTGATATGATTGGTCAGAATGTGGAGGTGTTTATGGACGATTTCTATATGTTTGGTAATTCATTTGATGAGTGCTTGCAGAATATAGGCGACATTCTCAAGAGGTGTGTTGAGACCAATTTGGTTCTCAATTGGAAGAAATGTCACTTTATGGTGCGATAGGGCATTATTCTTGGGCACAAGGTCTCCATTAAGGGTCTTAAGGTGGACATATCCAAAGTGGGGGTCATTGAAAATCTTCCCCCACCAATTTCTGTTAAGGGAGTTCGCAGTTTTCTTGGTCATGCTGGATTCTACAGGTGGTTCATCAAGGACTTCTCAAAAATTTCTAAATCTTTGTGCAATTTTCTGGAGAAGGATGTCCCATTTAAGTTTGATGATCAGTGTGTGGCTGCTTTTGAGTTCTTAAAGAAGATTTTAATCACGACACCTGTCATAACTGTACCTGATTGGAGTGAACCATTTGAGATGATGTGCGATGCAAGTGACTATGCAGTTGGAGCAGTTATTGGGCAGAGAAAGAACAACATATTTCATGTGGTCTACTATGCTAGTAAGACCCTAAATGGTGCTCAACTGAATTACACTACTACGGAGGTGATAGTTTTCACTGATCATGCTGCAATTCGATATCTCATCTCAAAGAAGGACTCGAAGCCTATATTGATCAGATGCGTTCTTTTGCTTCAAGAATTTGAGTTAGAGATCAAGGACAAAAAAGGGACCAAGAATCAAGTCGCTGACCATCTCTCTCGTTTAGAGGATCCAAGTGCAACTTCACTGGATAAGACATTAATAAATGAGTCTTTTCCCGATGAGCAGCTATTTGGAGTGCAAGAGGAAGAACCATGGTTTGCAGACATTGTGAACTACCTTGTGAGTAATATCATGCCTCCCTACTTGTCATACGATCAAAGAAAGAAGTTTCTGCATGAAGTGAAGTGGTATATGGGGGATGAGCTGTTTCTTTTTCGACAAGAGCTGACCAAATCATCAGGAGATGTATTCCTTACAGCGAAACAGGGGGGGATCTTGCGAGATTTCCACTCAACGGCTTATGGAGGACATTATGGTGGAGAAAAGATAGCAACTCGTATTCTTCAAGCAGGTTTCTTTTGGCCGACCATGTTTAAAGATGCTCATCAGTTTGTTTTGAAATGTGATCGATGTCAACGTGTGGGTAATATGTCCAAGAGGGATGAAATGACTCTTAATATGCTTCTCGAGGTTGAAGTCTTTGATGTTTAGGGAATTGACTTCATGGGGCCATTTGTCTCATCTTGTAACAATCAGTATATCTTGTTGACGGTCGATTATATCTCGAAATGGGTTGAAGTTAAGGCGTTGCCAACAAACGATGTGAATGTAGTGCTTAATTTTCTTCATAAGCAGATATTCACAAGATTTGGAACTCCAAGAGTCATAATCAGTGATGAGGGGTCATATTTTTGTAATCTCAAGTTCACTGCTATGATGCAAAGGTATAATATGAATCATCGCATTGGTACGGCTTATCATCCTCAGATGAATGGTCAAGCTGAAGTATCTAACAGAGAGATCAAGCACATTTTGGAGAAGGTTGTGTGTCCATCGAGAAAAGATTGGTCTTTGAAGCTTGATGAAGCTGTT
The DNA here is from genome assembly GCF_009905375.1 of Apium graveolens. Lineage (NCBI taxonomy): Eukaryota > Viridiplantae > Streptophyta > Magnoliopsida > Apiales > Apiaceae > Apium > Apium graveolens. Next base: position 178,750,302 of record NC_133652.1, on the reverse strand, counting down.
TGGGTGTATAGAACAGCATACAAGACTCCATTGGGAATGTCACCATTTCATTTGGTTTATGGTAAGGGGTGTCATTTGCCGGTAGAGCTCGAACATAAAGCGTATTGGGCTTTGAAGAAGTTGAATCTTGATTTAGATGCAGCTGGAAAGAAGAGGATGTTTCAATTGAATGAACTCGACGAGTTTCGACTTCAAGCATATGAAGACAATAAAATGTATAAGGAGAAAGTCAAAAGGTGGCACGATAGGGGTCTAGTGCTCAAATCATTTGTTCCAGGGAAACAAGTTCTCTCATTCAACTCTTGTCTCCGTCTTTTTCCTGGGAAGTTAAAGTCAAGGTGGTCAGGGCCGTTTGTTGTCAAAACTGTGTTTCCACATGAAGCGGTGGAGATTTTTGAGAATGATCCAGACCAACCATTCAAGGTAAATGGTCAGAGGTTGAAGCATTACTATGGTGACACGGCAAACCGTGAGGTGGTTAGTGCCGTTTTATTATCCGTTTGATCTCGCATTTCTACGTCAAGCTAACGACGTAAAACAAGCGCTTCTTGGGAGGCAACCCAAAGTTTGTTATATATTAGTAGATAGAGGAAGAAGAAAGAAAAGAGAAAAACATAAAAAATCAAATGTTATTCCCAGTGGACTAACAATGAGATTTACAGAAGGGGGGTTGAATGTAAATCTCAAAACTTTTTCAAGTTTTGAGCAGTTTCTAAGGCTAAGTGTTTGAGTGATCAAAGTGTGTGAATTGCTTGAAGCTGATGCAGACAGATGTATATTCAAACACAAATGTAATGAGAATAAAGAACTTAAAAACTTTTCTGGTGGATTTGTTGTTCCACCAGAGATGTGTTATTTCAGAAAATCTGTGATTCAAAGAATTAAATCACAGCTGCTTCCTAGTACAAACTAGATGATTTTCTCTTTTGATATTTCTAAACAGCTCAGGAAAATTCATATCTAATTACTAGCTGCTACTTGGTTTATATATCACCAAGTTTACAAGTGAAGACAAACTGTAAAATACAATTGAAAAGATTCTTCACATGTTTCATCTTCATTTCTCTATCCAATGCAATCTAGGATAATCTGTAAATCTTTGAATACTTCCTTGTTTGCATCAGAATGGAAATGCTGCATTTTCTTGATTCCTCCTAGAGGCTTCCACATTCCAGTATGTCTCTGTCAACCCATGTGCCTCTGTCAGCTTGTGAATTGTCACTATCAACTGCTAATGAACTAAGCATCCGTTGAAGCTTTCATCCGTTGATGCCTTATCCGTTGAGGCTTTATCCGTTGAAGCTTTATCCGTTGATGCATTATCAGTTGAAGTCTTTATCCGTTGAAGCACTTATCCGTTGATGGATATTATCCGTTGAAGCATTAGAGACATCCGTTGAAGCTTTGTTTCTTATCCGTTGAAGGTCTTCAATATCCGTTGACACTTCTTCACTTATACAAAATTACAAGGCATGAAATATTTACAATTAGCCCTCCTATTTGTACATCCATTAGTAGTCAACATGACTGATTATTTCCTAACAACATCTAAGAATTACAGCTTGAAACCAGAGAGTGAAATGTGCTACAATACTAAACTTATTGCTAAGTAAAGCTACTCCTTCAACGGATAGCCAAGATGGTCTTAATCCGTTGAGGCTACAAACACTAGATTTCTACTTAAGTGTTTTTCTTAACTTATCATCAACCTAATACACATATTCCTAACATCAAAAAAATAAAAAAATTTAGGGCCGAGTATAGTGGCACGACGCGCCCGAGCTGAGGAAGCGGGGCGGATGCGCCCATTTTTCAGAGATAGAGCGCGCCCGCGCTGAAAATACAGAAGCACGGCACGCCCGGTCGCGCGCTACCCCCTGAGTCCGATTTTTTTTTGCTGGGAATAAAGAGAAAATCGGGAACTTATTTTAAAAATCAGTTTCTACCCAAATTTTACTCTTCCACATCCCAAATTTCCCTCTCCAAATTAAACCCATTATTCCCACTATTCCCATAATCAATTCCCACTTCTATTTCATATCTAATTCTCTTTTCACCTCTTATATATACATACACTTATACACAAAATTCTCCACTACTTCTCAAATTCTCAAACACAATTCTCTCTCAAACACTTATCTTTTATTCTCTCTTATTCAATCCCAATGGCACCTAAGAGACAAATAACTCAAGTCCGCAACAGCTATGGCACCCTCCAAACCTGGGTCAAAAGTTTGGGGTCCACAACACATACACAATATATAAACCTGTATAAGAAATATTATTTGCAATGACCCTGCTTTATATAACCACGGATCGCAACAGGTTAAAGTATAAAAACAAGCCACAACCTTAACTTTTATTACAATGTACACTTATAACTGATAATGAAATTATTCTTACAATTTTACTATCTCACTTCCGTAATAAGCTCCTGTTAGCTCGATCCCCACTCAATCTGGAATCCTAGCTCGAACATTGAACTGGGAAACCTCGCTATTAACCGTATCCTTCTTAACTGTAGAATACATAAAAAGATTCACAAAAGTGAGCTAACTAGCTCAGCAAGTCATAATAACAATAACCGAGGTTAAACAAGGATCTAACGAGATGATTTACAGGAATCAAGTTTCTTGTTAAACAATCATTAGAATTGGATATTCATTTTAAATTTTAAAACCAAGGTTTGGCTGCTGATCAGTCACGCACTAACCCCGAGCAAGGCAAACATTGGCCTAATTCGACCACGAATCTGGTCTGACCATGAATCTGGTCCACATAAAGAAAACTATCAAATTCTAAAGAAGTTCAATATGATAAACGGTATAACTCAATGAAATAAGTTCATAATCAACAGTAATAAAACATTTGCATAAAAAATTTGCATAAGAGCATGGTGCAATTCATGGGTATCATGAGGGTATATCAAAGTATGTAAAAGAAATGGCCTCTAGCTTGTAAGGGAATTAGGTATTAGATGAACAAGGATTATTCAAGGTTTAGTTCTTTGATGTTATACAAAATGGTTGGGGTATAAAAGTTTCTGTATGTTCAAACAATTCGATTCCAGTGTTTGGTGTTTGAAAGTTATATATTTGGAGAGTAGTATCATATTTGTGTGGTTTAGTATCTGGAAATCAATAGGGGATGGTTTAAAAAGAATAAGGCTTACGGCTCAAAGATCAAATGATGTGATCCGGGTTCAAGGCTGTATGATTCAAAGTACTCGCAATATAAAACATAACTATTTTGAATACCTAACAATATGTCACAAGAGAATTTAGAAATATTTGCACTATATCTCGAGAAAGGTTTAGTAGTACTTGCCTTTTCTCAATTGAGTCCAACTTCACTTGTACTCGTCTTAAAGATTCTACTCAACAACCGCTTGTCTACTTTTCCTATGCCTCGCTTCTATGCATTGATCACTTGCTTTATTTTCTACGCGTCGATTCCATTTTCTGATCACCTGCTTTTTTTTCTACGCCTTACTTACACTTATAGGTATCATAATTATCTATCAATATTCATCTCACATTATTCTAGTCGTCATATACACGTCATAAGGTTTTATCTACCCTTCGTTTCACCCAAATCCGATTTACAGATTGAAAGTTATGGCTAAAACAGTCCAACAATAAATACATAGGCATATAACACATCAATCAGATAGCACTTAGCACATAACACGCAAGATATTTAATTTAAATAAATTTTCAAAGATGATTCGGGGTCAAAATGATTTTCCAGGTATTTAATACAAATTTTTAAACATTTTTCAGAATTAAATCGGGACTCCGAATCATTAATAATTAAATAATAGGGTTCGAATACCCGAATCTGACTATAAAATAATTTTATAATAATTATCGAGCCTTGAAAATAATTTAAAATAATATTTTAAAGCTCGAAACTATTTTTCAGAATTTTGTAAATAAAAAAATAATTAACTCCACTAAAATAATCAATTAAAATGAATTAATAACTAATTAAATTAATTAATCAAATAATATTTAAATTAATCGACCAACTAAATAATTAATTATTAACTAAAATTAATTAATTAAATAATTTAGATTTATTTTTGATTTAAAAATAATTTTCAGAATAATTAATAATGAATTTTGGTAATTAAAATGAATTTTAGAAGTTAAAATAGAAATTTTTTATTTATCTTAAAAAGAAAATCATAGAAACAGTTTTTAGTTTCAGAATTAAGGGAACATAGGATCGAAACCGGGTTAAAATTAAAGCAAAATGGGTCGCCAAGAATCCTATCGGATCCGGGTCGAAGATCGACCGAAATCTGGGATTACCCAGAAACCGGCGACTTCGCCGGATTTCGACGAGTCGCGGTTGGCCTCTAAAACACACCCAACAATGTAATTTTCGCTGCTAAATCCATTCTCATCAATCCAGGAACTTAGAACATCTAACAATCAATGCAAATGATTGATTATTCGATGATTTCAGCGAAAAACGAAGCAGTCGCCGGTGAGCTCAAAGAACTCCGCCCAACTACTGATTTTTCTTATTTCTAAACCAAAAATCACGTTTCTTATACCAAAATGAAGCTATAATTCCACATGATCTATTAACAGTAATCCTAATATCAAATCATTTCGAACAAACTCAGAAAATTGAAACTTAAAAGCCACAAAACTTTTAAACTCGATTATAACTTCGGATAATCAAAACACACAATTAATTACATAAAATGATTGTAACTCACGAGATAAAGCTTTATATACCCTCAAAATCAGTCGACAAACAATCAATCATAAATCCCCAATTTTGGTTATAAACCCTAAAAATCAGATTGAGATTTTACCAATCCTTCGATTGTCTCGATTGCATAATCTGGAAGGGCATGAAAATCCAAGTGTTTTGGTTACTCATACTTCACGAACCGAGATCACATCACCTCCGAATTTGCGTTTGATTCTTAAGAACACGAAGAACGCGGTTCATTTCTTTGTAAAATTATATATTTAACTGTTTGCAAATGATTTTCTGTACAAAATAAAAATACGGTAAAAACTACTTATAATTACGGAATATTGGTACCCCATTGGATCATACCGGATATAAAATAGTACGTTTATTTTTAAAAACATATCCAAAACGGTACCGATTTCGGGATAATTATCTAAACCTGTACAATTTGTACTGCGGTCTTGGTCTCAGCGCCTGGTTACACGTATTACAAGGTGATAATTATAATAGTTTAATAAAAAGATCCTGTTTATCAAAAATATGAGTTTTATTGATTTACCGAAACGAATCTTGTATCGAAAATATTGCGCCGAGACCCACACAGGACAAATCGTACGCCGGATCGAAAAAGTCAAAACATGGAAAATGCTCGGAATATTGCAATTAGGTTAGGAAGGAGTTCTCGGAAGAGTTTCGGATTATAAAAACGTAAAAAAGGATGAGGTCGGCTAGTTCCCGATTATACAAAATAGTTTATAAATACTCGGAAAAATAATTTATTAAATCCATAAATCATTTATAAAATCATATAATAATATAAAAATTGATAGAAAAATACCACAATTATCTATACTTTATTTTACAAAAACTAAAATACTCAAATTATATCATATTTACATATCCAAACACAGATACCACTTCACATATAATTCATCAAAAATTCATATAATAATCACATAATATTTATTTATTAACAAAAATAATTACACATCATGTCCCGGATATTACATCCATCCTCCTCCCCTTAAAAGGATTCTGTCCTCAGAATCACTTAAGCAATAACTCAGGGCACTATTTCACGTATATCATTTTCTAAACTTTAGGTTATCCTTTCAGCCCTTGGGTTTTCACAATAATCTTACTAACTTTATAACTTTCTTTTTTAACCCTTTCTCCTTCTTTTCTATAATCCCTATTGGATTCTCAACATAGGACAATTCTGCCTGAAGTTCTATCGGCTCATATTATATCGCATGTCTAGAATTCTATATTGTACTTTTCTAACCATGCCATATAAAAACATTATAAGTATGCTACCCATGCGGGGTAACGCTAATTCGTATGCTATCTTACCGACATATTTCAAAAGGTCCAACATATCTCGGACTCAACTTTCTTTTCTTTTCCAATCTTGGATGATTCCTTTTACAGTGACACTGTTAACAATTTTAAATCTCCTTCTTCAAATTCCGTAATCTTTTTAGCTTGATCTACACATTTCCTTTAACAATCCTGCGTGGCACTTAACCTTTTCTAAATAATCTTGATAGCTTCCTTTATCTGTTGTAGCAACTCTAGTCCAAGTATTTCACGTTCGACGACTTCATCCCAAAATACTGGTTATCGACATGAGTGTTGTTCGTGAGTTTTATGCTAATACTAAGGTGGAAAAGAATTGTTTCATGGCGGTTAGGGGGATGACGGTGGAGTATAGTGCGGATGCAATTAGAAGAGTGATTGAGCAGTCTGCAAGGAAGCCCGGTCAGACACCTGGAATGATAAGACTCCGGAGGACTTTGATTTGGATTTGATTGTTGCTACTCTGTATGTGCCTGAGACTCATTGGAAGTTCAAGAGGGGCACGACTGATTATTCCACGTTCCCTGCTTCGAGCATGAACCGGTTTGCTCGTGCAAGGAATTCTTTTATTTGTGCTAACATCATGCCATCTTCTCATGTGCATGATCTGACTGTGGAGCGTGCGCGACTGTTGTGGGGGATTCTTCAGAGTGATTATGTGGACCTTGGGATGGTGATTTACCAAGGTATTCTGAGATTTTTGCGAGGGAGTACTACGGGTTATATATCCTATGCGTCCATTGTGATGAAGCTGTGTGTGGCAGTTGGTGTTCATTGGCCAGCACACTAGCAACTCCATATTCTGATTTCTCTGATTGACAACACCACTTTAGCGACGATACAAGAGTGGGATGGAGGCAAGCCTGATTTGAAGGGGCTTGGATATTCTTTTGACCATCTGCCTGGTGGGAGACCATCTGCTGAGGCAGCTCAGTCGAGCAGAATAACATGGAGATCTTAGTTGGGCGAGGAGGCTAGTCCATTGCAGCAGGAACAGGAGGAAGCAGAAGCTAATGTTGGAGTTGGTATGAGCATGACACAGTATAGGCGTCTAGCGAGGAGGAAGGATACGATGCATGACATCCATAGTCGGTTTGCATGTGATCTCACCAAGGCACTAGGGACTGCTTTCAGAGCCACAAATATTGACATCAAGTGGCCAATATTTAGTGAGGATTCCGTGTATCCACCTCCAGACATGCCTGACACTCCACCCATTGGGGGTGAGGATCCTGATTCCGAGTAGGTATGCCTGGTTCCTTACTATTACCTTCACTGAGGATAATGAAAATTTTAAGTTTCGGGGTGGTAGTTGAAGGAATATATTTTGTGTGAGTCGCATATAATTGCATGTTCATGATAGTTTAGTGGATATAGTTGCATATTTTGCCATGTAGGTTTTTTTTATTTTTGTAGTTTTTATGATAGTTTGTTCATATAGTTCATGCATTTGCATAATAACATGATCCCTTAAATAATTTTTATGATTGACTTGTGATATTGATGCTAGTGTAGTGATGTCGTATTTAGTGATGTTAAGTCTTGTCGAATTGATTTACATGCTAGAGACAATTGTATTTCACTAAGTCTTATAGGTTGCTTGAGTGATAGATCATGATCATGGTTTGTTTGTTTGTCGAGGGTTAATCGCTTGTTTATATTTAGAATTTAGGATATTCTCTTAATAATAAATTAAAAAGGATAATTAGAAATTAGAGAAAATTGGATTTCATTGCTAGTTGTTATGGCTAGGTGTCAAATGGCTAGTAGCCAGCTCATTTTATATGAGTAGTCTAGGGTTGAACGAGATGGAGCGAAACACACTCGTTCAGAAATTTATGAAAAAAAAGTGTTATGTATAATTGATCATGAGTGGGCTCTTTAGTACTCGATTTATTAAGTTCTTAGGGGACTTTGTGCCTAGTGACCTAAGACTTTTATAGTCTGGGATCCACTAACCTAACACTCGTTACATGGGTACTATTGTATAAGTCTTTTATGGACCTCACTCATTGCACGGTCAAATAAGCATATTTGTGTTGTTTATGTGTTATGAATAAAAGCGTGAATCCATATAAAACTTCAATATAAGAATTGAAGTGTTATAAGTTATTTTGAGTCTATCTTTTATTTTATTTATAACCTTGCGATTGCTTTGATGAGTAGTGAGTCATGATTATTGATCTAGTTGTGATAGTATATCTGTAAGCAGTTGCACACACGCATGTCTCTGGTTTGTAAGGTTTGATTGATCTTTATGCGAATAACTGCATTTGTTGAGATGTTGCTAGTTGATTGGTTTAGTTATTCTATGGGGATCGTTGCATTCGTTTAGTTGCATTCATGCATTTTTATTTCTTATTCTTTGAGTCTGTTTATGCTTGAGGACAAGCATCGATTCAAGTTTGGGGGTATATTGAATGTCATTTATAACACTTTATAACGCTCCATTAAGCTTTGAATTGGTGTATTTGTACTCAAATTGTTGGTGTTTTAATGTGTTTTCTAGTGTTTTTGCATTTCAGGCATTAATACGGGATTCAGGTGAATTAGCATTGATTTGATGCTAATATGGTGTTAGGATGGTGTCCAAGGAATAAAGGGTCGTGAAGACCAACTCGTTGCAGCAAGAAAAGAAGGCAATTTCAGTTTTTCCAGAAGACCGGCGCGCTCGCGCTATGCTAGCGCGTGGCCGTGCCATAGAAACAGAATGTTAGCGCGCCCACGCTGGTAAGCACGCGCCCGCGCTGGTGAAGCGCGCGGCCGCGCCAGGTCGGTAATCCAGTTTCCTGTTTCAATTAGAAGACTGTTTTTCTGGGCTTTTGGATTAATTGGGGTGCTATTTAAAGACAATAAAAAGACGTATTTTATAACGAAACTTAAGGAGAAGACGATAAGAAGACCTATAGAACAATTCAACGAAGGCGAAGAAGATCTAGTTTATTCTTGTGAATCTTTGTTACAAAGTTGTAATCTTGGATGCTCATTTTTTGTTTTGTTGAACCTAATACTATGGATTACGTACTTTGTTTATTCTTTGTTTATAAAGACTACGTTTATTATACCATGCTTTCATCGAAACCCACGTTGATGATGAGTCCGATTATGGGCTAATCGTTATCGTGGGGTTCTAGCAGATTTATTTATGGATTTCTTTAGTTGATTTGTTTCGATGCTTTAGTGTGTGGTGATTGTATGATAACCTAGTATTGGTTGTGCTTATTCATCTTATGAGCGTCGCGAATTTATAAGATAGCGTGTTAATTCTTAATGAAGCGACAATGAATTTAAGGATTTAGAACTTGCCATGCTAGCATAGGTTCATGTGTTATTGTTATGCATGATTCGTAGGTAATTTTAACCATCTTACTTGCCCTATGTAATCACGATAGATAACTTATGCATTAAACCGTTATGTTGTCAAATTATATAGACATATAGGGTCTCAATATAAATGGTGTCTATTCAGCTTCTATCTCTCTTATGGATGTCTGGTAGTATGGTATGCGTACAACGAAAGTTGGCATTTATCAGTTTCGTGTTATCTGATTAGTGTTATCACCATTACATGCTAAGGTTAAGAATGAAAAGGCTATTGAATGAAGTACTTAATGAAGTTAGAATCCCATGTTTGTGTCATATATTATTCAACTCTCTTTAATCTCTTTAGTTAATGTTCTCTAGTATAATTCTCAATAGTTAATCATAGTATAACCAAAACCCAATTTGTTATTCGTCTTAGCATTGAATAATAGCCATATCATTGTTTCATAAGTGCATAAATCACTAGTAACATGAACCAGTCTCTGTGGGAACGAACTAGAAATAATTCAAATTACTTGCGATCGCGTATACTTGCGTGAAATATTAGCGTGTTTAGCGACTAACACCTGACTACGATGAAAGAATCTTTTAAGCATCTAAAATACATATATACAAAAACATTCTACAAGGGTGAGCAATCAATTGCTCAGCAGTACCACTATATGAATAACAAGTAAAATGATTTAAAATAAAGTAGTTATAGGAACAAAATTCATAACTCGTTAGAAATCAAGTAAAACATGTATAAACTGGATATTCAAAACTAGCATGCTCTGTAAAAAAATATCATCAGTCGTGTGCTGTGTATAAATGCCAGAGTCTAATTTTAGCATGCTATTTTCATTTCCAAAATCTCTGTTCCATTACAGGCACCACAGAATCATCTGTCCCGTTACGAGGACCACAAAACCATTTGTTTCGTTACTGGAACCATAAATCGTAATAAGATATATATTGGATGTTATGTAGGGACGACTGATCATGCCTCCACACAAGTTATCTAGGATAGTTGGCCGGGCTATCACCCAAATTGTCTATGAAAGCTGATCGGGCTTTCACACAAATTTACCGGATCCGCAGTGACTAGCTAGGTCTCTGATTAACTATGCTGGATTAATCGGTGAAGATAGGGTACGTAATTGTAACACCCCCGGATCTGGGGTCAGGGATCCGGGTCGTCACGGTCTTTCTTTTTACAATATCACTTCACTTAATTAATAATAATTAACCTTATGCTGTGACCCCACACTAACACACACCACAACCCGTTATAGTCTCAGAGATGAAATTGAAATAAGTACAAGTCTTTGAATCCACAATTTAAAAGTTATTACAACCCAAAATGATTACTTGATAAGTTTACAATTAATTGCCATTATCTGCCACAAGTTATAATTATACATAATTGATTCCCAAAAGTAGAAGGTCTGATCTACAGATAGACCTACCTCTGCAGCTATAGCAGCTATGATCTCAACGGGAAGGCACGGGGTGCTTCCCACGCTCTTGCTCTGGGTCTGCTTGAGTCTGGCCATCTTTCCTAACTATTGTTGTGTGATGAAGAAATAAAGCAAGAGTGAGCATTACAGCTCGCAAGATAATATATAGTGTAAACAATAATGCAAGTATCTAAATGGATAACTTACTAGAATCCTTTATCAAGTGTAAGATAATTACTTACTGGATATAAGCAAAAATAAGGGATGAAGTTACCAAATACTTCACTATACTTATATCATTTATAAAGCTACTTGAACTACCACTGTTCAAAGTATAATGAGCTTTCAACAGTTCATCACATAGATGAGACTACGAGACAAGATTTGAATAGATTAAATCTTTGCAGTATTATAGAAGGAAATGAAGCTATGATATACTTCATTAAGTTCCGATATATATATCCACATATATACCTTCTTTATACAGTTCCTGGAAACCTCTGTCATGTAAGGTATGAACAGAGTTTGTAACATCCAATAAATTTTTGGAAGGAAAAAAAATTGTGGCATAAACCCGATATCTTGCTGATCAGGCAAAGATACCAATAAGTAACCTTTTCTACTAGTAGATGGACGAATTCCCCATTGGTCATCACCCTGGTCGCAATAGGACCTTATGCTGGACTGCCACTCAGCCACTTACGCATTTGATGGACTCCCACTGAGCCACTTACACTATCATGGACGCCCACTGAGCCCATGTTGCTTATGCCAACTCGATAGATGGACTTACTTCCCGAACATTGGGTAAGTAATCAATTCATTTACCAAAACCGCAACCTTGTTGCGAATATAAAATACACCACAGAGCCGGATCCCTCTGGTTTTGAGCGAGTATTTAAATCCCCTTTAAAAGGAAGATCTTAAATATATAAAAATGAGTTTTGGGATCCGCTCTAACTTTTAAAAATCATTTTAAAGACTCGAAAACACTTTAAAGAGTGTTTGGAGTAATGCCGATTTAATAAAGTAAATCAGCCCCAATATATTAGAAAATATCTGAATATTATTGTTTAAATAATATTCCCATAAAGAATAATCTTTATACAAATAATTGAGGTAGAAGTTGTAAAACTTATACTTGAAATGAGTATTAAATAACCAAAGATATACTTATACGAAAGTACTATCTTTATTTGAATAATCAAAGATAAGTTTGATTATCGACACTGTAATAACCCCAAAATTTTTCAACTTTTTGTAACCCTTGTGAATAGTGTTTTAGCTGAATGAGAAAACTTTTCGCGCCACACTATGTAGGGGTTCTGTTATGGATATTCTGGGATATTATTAGTACTCTATGAAGTATATAAGTGTATGTAAATATCGTCAGAATCCAATTCCGAACACTTTGGTTTTTCCCGGAAATCCACAAGATACGGAGAGAATTGAGTATAAGGTAACAGGATAAAAAGGATTTAAATTTAAGGATTATATTAGAGGATCATAAAAAGGAATATAATATATTGAGAAAGGTTAAGGGAACCTAAGTAATAAGATCCCGGGTATGATCCTTCAAACGATAAACGAGAACGAAAGTTAAGCGAACCGTATAACAGATCAGCGGTCATTAGGCAAACGATTAGGAAGTTAATCAAAGGGATTAGTGGGAATGATGTCATCCAACCAATAGAAAGAAGACAAGGAAGGAAGGATGACATCATGAGGATGAGGTAAGCATGACATGGGAAGGAAGGAGGTGTGGTTGAATAAGGACCACACAAATTCAAGGGCAAGGTAGTAATTTACTAAATCAAATACAAATCAAGCCAACCAAGCTAGCAAAATCATTTCATCAAAAATCAAAAACAACCAAGGCATTTGTTCTTAGGAGCTCTCGGCTTTTTACATTTTAAAGGCATAGATTTTTCAAAAATCAAGATCCAAGCATCCTAAATTGGTAAGAAAATTCCCTAATCATCTTTATGCTTAGTTATGGCTATATCATGAGTTTAAGCCATTAATTCTTTCTCTAACTTCTTCATTTAATCAAGGAAGAAGACAATGAATAGTGTTTTCAAGTTTTTAACTTGAACTTTTTCTTGTTTTTCTTGAAGATCCAAGCTTTCCTAAGGCTTCTCAAAGCTTCTTAAGGCTTCTTAGCTCCACCCACCACTTCAAGGAAGGTATACCATTTCCAAACCCTAGGTTCATATATATTATAAGGTGATTTTGAGTAGTGGGTTGATATTGTATCTTGTTGTTATGATTTAGAGTTTGAGATTTGGTATGGTAGTGAATGGAATGGTAATTATTGTGGTTTTGATTTAAAAGAACTTAAGAATGATTAAAGTTAAGTTTAAGCATAAGTATGAAAGATTAAATTGAATTGGTTGGGGTGGTTATGATGTGATAAGGATGGAGGATGGTTGTATGTTGGATTTGAGGTTGATTTGGGTTGATTGTGGATGGTTTAAAAAATTGGAAATCGCGTAAACATAGCCGTCGTAACGTCCGATTTTCTTTGGACTGTTTTTGTGCATAGCATTAGGACCCGAGAACCCCCTGCTAGATTGTGACCACTGCCATGTTTAGATAGCTCATGTTACGAGCTTCATTTTGATATGTAGTTCGTTCGATTCCGATTTACGGTTTAGGAGAAACGACCGTTTCGGGTAACGGCGTTTCGCGAACGAAACTTTTTCCCTCGCCTTACTTTGAAATGTAGGTTAAAGACCAAAAAGGGTTAATTAATGTATGAAACATTTATGGTAAGTGTGTTAGGCAGTTGGTAAGACATTCGCGAAGGAATCGCTTTAAAACTCGTAAAGGTTAAATTATTAAAAATGATGGAGCCGAGGGTACCCGAGTGACTTAAGCGAATCAGTGAGCGCAAAACAAGCGTTAGAATCTAAGTTAGTTAAAGTATAGATTTGCAAGTGACTTTGGTTTAATTCCAACTTACTTGTTGTTTATAGGTTATCAGACTCGTCCCGAGCCTTTCTCACCCCCAAGTCGCTCAGGCAAGTATTCTATCCGTTATACTGTTGTTGTGATGTATACACTTGTATATGCATTATCTTGCGATAGATGCATGTTGGTTATTTAGCAAATTCTTGCGATATATTGTAGCATGTGATATGGTATATATGCATGCCTGTTTCATATTCTTGAAATATATATCTGTTGGTTCATTTGATAATACCTATGCTAGAGGATAACGGTAACTTGCATATACCCTTAGTATAGGGACCCAAAGGTGAAAATATTTTCAAAAATCGGGAGTCGAGGATCCCGAGTAGATTTTATATATATGGATATGGATATATATATATATATATATATATATTTATATATATATGGTTATAGTTTTCCAAACTATTAATCGAATAAGGTTTATTCGATAACTTGAAACTTTATTTTATTATTGAATATTATTTCGAATATTCATTCGAGGACTTATGACTCTTTTATATTATTATGAATATTATTTGAATATTCATTTGAGGATCTATGACTCCGATAATGTGCTGTAATATATTCTTTATTTTATTAAAGAGTAAGGTGTTAATAATCAAACTTATTTTCGATTATTCAAATAAAGATAATACTTTCATATAAGTATATCTTTGGTTATTTAATGTTTATTTCAAGTATAAGTTTTAATACTTCTACTTCAATTATTTTTATAAAGATTATTCTTTATGGGAATATTATTTAAATAATAATATTCAGTCATTTTCTAAATATTCTGGGGACTGATTTACTTCATTAAATCAGCCTTACTCCAAACACTCTTTAAAGTGTTTTCGAGTCTTCAAAATGATTTTTAAAAGTCAGAGCGGATCCCAAAACTCATTTTTATATTTAAGATCTTCCTTTTTAAAGGGGATTTAAATACTCGCTCAAAACCTGGGGAATCCGGCTCTGTGGTGTATTTTATATTCGCAACGAGGTTGCAGATTTGGTAAATGAATTGATTACTTGCCCAACGTTCGGGAAGTAAGCCCATCTCATTGAGTCGGCATAAGCGACAGGCCGGGGTACGGTCTATTATTGTGTAAGTGGCTGGGTGGCAGTCCATCAACGCGTGAGGGGCCGGGGTACGGTCTAGCGCGAGGTCCTAATGCGGCCAGGGTGATGACCGGTGAGGAATTCATCCATCTACAGTAGAAAAGGTTACTTATTGGTATCTTTGCCTGATCAGCAAGATATCTGGTTTATGCCAAAATTCTTTTCCTTTCCAAAATTCATTGGATGTTTCAAACTCTGTTCATACTTTACATAACAGAGGTTCCAGGAAATGTTTAAAGAGATATATATATGTGGATATATATATATCGGGACTAAATAAAGTATCTCATAACTTTTTCATTCAATAATATTTCAAAGATTGAATCTATTCAAGTCTTAACTTGTGGTCTCATCTATGGGATGTTTTTCTTAAAACTTATAATACTTTGAACGGTGGTAGTTCAAGTAGCTTTATAAATGATATAAGTGTGGTGAAGTATTGGTAACTTCATTCCTTGTTTTTACTTATATCTAGTAAGTAATTATCTTCCATATGATAGAGATTCTATTAAGTATCCACTTAGATACTTATACTATTGTTATCACTATGTATATTATCTTGCGAGCTGTAAGGCTCACTCTTGCTTTATTTCTTCATCACACAACAACAGTTAGGAGAGATGGCCAGACTCCAGCAGACCCAGCGCAAGCGCGTGGGAAGCGCCCAGCGTCTTCCCGATGATGTTGTAGCTGCTATAGCTGCAGAGGTAGATCCATTGTAGTTCAGACCATCTACTTTTGAGAATCAAATTATGTATAATTATAACTTGTGGCAGATAATGGCAATTAACTGTAAATTATCAAGTAATCATTTTGGGTTGTAATAATTTTAAATTGTGGATTCAAAGACTTGTACTTATTTCAATTTCATCTCTGAGACTATAACGGGTTGTGGTGTGTGTTAGTATGGGGTCACAGCATGAGGTTATTTATTATTAATTAAGTGAAGTGATATTGTGGAAAGAAAGACCGTGACAACCCGGATCCCCGACCCCGGATCTGGGGGTGTTACAGAAATGGTATCAGAGCTAAGCGTTATAAACCTCAGAGATGATGCGACGATATAATAACAAACTCACAAAGATAATAAGAACTCTTGCCAAGTTCATGGTCGGACTACTTAAAGTAGTGCTGACAGTTAAAACCCTTATGGGAACCCTTATAAGTATCATGATAGTAACTTAGCTCGTTTAATGTGTAGGCGCCTGAGATAGAGGACCCTGAGATGTTCGAGCGTGAGCATGATGAGGCATTGCTAGATGTTGAGGATCAGGAGGAGCCTGAGATGGAGGAGGATGAGGAGGACCCCTCAGAGGAGCCTGAGACGGAGGTCATTGCTGTTTCAGATGAGGAGGACCCCTCAGAGGAGTCAGAGACAGAGGTTATTGCTATTCCAGATGAGGAGGACCCGGATGAGGTCCCAGTAGCTGAGGAGCGTGTTGGATCTATGGTAGTGTATGCTGGTATCCCTTTACCCACACTTCCGGTGGTCAGAGCCCCTACCCCTCCACCACTATCTTGGATTCCTGATGATGACAGCTCAGAGACCCATACTTCCGAGCCTAGGCAGACCGAGGAGGCACCCTCAGCGGCTCCGGATTCACCACCTCTTGACCCTGCCCACAGGCAGTCTTCGTTAGCTCATGGATATGTTCAGGATGTATTGAGGACCCGAGTGGCTGTTGCCGAGAGCCGACTAGATGAGGCCAGGAGGGAGTTGGATGCAGAGAGGGCGGGTAGGCGTACCCGAGCTTATGAGACCAGGGCTTCTATACCCCGATCCTTGAGGAGGGAGCTTACGGGGATAGAGCTCATGTCCCGAGCGAGACTCAGATCTCTCCAGGGGGACAGGCATGGTAGGATCTCCAGGCGGCAGGCCGACTATATCTTCCGTCGTGCGATGGAAAGGGTTTGGGAGCTGACCCGCTCCGGTGTGTGATTCAGGATTGATGATGGAATAGTCTAGTTGTCTAGTTAGCCGAGGCCTTAGTAATAGCCAATTTTCCGGGATAGTTGACTTGTATATAGCATCCCTTTTTCTGACTAGACAGATAGACTCTTGTGTATCACTTTTGGGATAGATGACTGTAGCACTGTTGTACTTTTGACCAGATCAAACTATGTATTTCTCGCATTATGTATATATTTGTTTCCTTTCGGTTCAGTTCCATAGTGACGTGATCACTGTTTTATCATTATTATTACTGCACTTCGTATTAGAACTTTCTTAAAATAATAGAATTGCGATATACGTTCTCCCCATTATAAGAGCCGTGCAAGGCACAATGATGTATATGATTGTGACCTAACGTTGAATTTTCCCAATAATTGTTTTTATTGTTATCAGAATCATGCCGCCAAGAAAGATTGGAACTAGGGCGAACCCTGGGTCTGAGGACCAGGGAAGCCATAATCAGGAAAATAGAAACCAAGAACACAGTGAAGAGGAAGATGAGGATTATGTGGAACAGGATGACTCCCTGTATGAAGAGGAAGAGGAAACATATGAGGTTGAGGGATTTGAGATAGAGGCTGAAGAAGGAGAAACCGAGGTTGAGTAACCAGTACCAAACCCAGGCATGGATCCCATGAGCCAGTTCATGCAACTCCTAAGACGGAATTTGGAACGTCAACCCAACCCACCCCCTCAAGGAAGTAACAATGCAGTGGCAAACTCTTTCAGGGCTTTTAAGTCCCTTAAGCCCCCTGAGTTCCACGGATCAGCCGACCCAGTTGAGGCAAGGGCATGGTTAAAGGAAATGGAGAAATCTTTTGAGATTTTGAGTATCGATGAGGCACAGAAAACTGTATTTGCTACCTACCTTCTGAAAGGAGAAGCTAACTACTGGTGGGAGGCCAAGAAAAACATGGAGACAGATGCTATAATAACCTGGGAGAGATTTAGTCAGTTGTTTCTGGGGAAGTATTTCCCGAGGTTTATGGAAAACCAGATGGAGCTCAAGTTCTTGGAGCTAAAGCAGAATAACTTGTCTGTAGCAGAGTACGAAGCGAAATTTACTGAATTATCAAGGTTTGTGCCGGAGTTTGTAAGCACCGAGGAAAAGAAAGCTAGGAGGTTTCAGCAGGGACTGAAACCATGGATTCAGAATAGGGTGGCAATCCTTGAGCTTACGGACTATGCCACTCTGGTGCAAAAGGCAAGGATTGTAGAAGTCGGAAGTGAACAGATGCAGAAGGAAAGAGAGAAGAAAGGAATAAAGAGGAAAAGTATGAGCATGGGTGGAGGTTCCGCAGGAAGGAGCTTCCCAACTAGATTTAATCGAGGAGCAGTGTCCCTGCCAGGAAGGAACACTGGGTTTAAGCGACCAATGAGTGAGAGTGTGAGCCAGGGCGGCCAGAAGTCAAGAATGTCCTATTCCAACCAGTCTCGACCCCCATTGCCAGCCTGTAACATATGTGGAAGGAATCACACTGGGGAGTGTAAGGAAAGGTCAGTAACCTGTTTTAAGTGCGGTCGGGAGGGCCACTATGCAAATAAGTGCCCATCATCAACCCCTGCCGTCGTTCCAACCACCAATTGTCATCAGTGTGGACGCCCGGGTCATTGGAAGAAGGAATGCCCAATGAACAAACCAGCAGCTTCGGGAGCAAGCAGGGCTGCTTCTAATAAGCCACCTACTGCGAGGACTTTCAACATGACAGTCCAGGATGCTATGAAGGATTCAGATGTGATAGCAGGTACCCTTTCTCTAAATTCAGTCAGTGCAAATGTTTTATTTGATTCGGGAGCAACTAAATCTTTTATATCAAAGGACCTTGCGCGTAAGTTAAGACTTAAGGCTGAACCCTTGATAGAACCCTTACAAGTAGAAATAGCCAATCATGAAATTATTCCTGTTAACCAGATTCACCCCGCCTGTGAGATAGGCATAGGGGAGCAATCTTTCAGTGTTGATCTGATTCCTTTTAAATTAGGGGAGTTTGATGTGATTTTGGGGATGGACTGGCTATCTAGCAACGATGCTCAGATAGACTGTAAAGGGAAGAAAGTTAAGTTAAATATCCCCGAGAAGAAAGAAGTTATATTTAGAGGAAAGAGGCAGACGCAGAAATTTTTGACCATGGCTCAGGCCAAAAGGATGCTACGAAAAGGAAGTGAGGCCTACCTAGCCTATGTGGTGGACACGCAGAAGGAGGTGCCCAACTTACAAGATATTCCAGTAGTCAACGAATTTGAAGATGTATTCCCCCAAGACCTTCCGGGATTACCACCCGATAGAGTGATTGAATTTGCTATTGAGTTGGCCCCAGGGACGGCGCCAGTTTCAAAAGCACCTTACCGGTTAGCCCCGTTAGAAATGAAGGAATTAGCTATCCAATTGCAGGAACTCTTGGATAAGGGTATGATAAGACCTAGTGTGTCTCCGTGGGGAGCACCAGTTTTATTTGTTAAGAAGAAAGATGGGAGCATGAGGTTGTGCATAGACTATCGAGAGTTGAACAAGCTAACCATAAAGAACAGGTACCCATTGCCTAGAATAGACGATCTGTTCGACCAGCTAAAGGATGCTGTTTATTTTTCCAAGATTGACCTGAGAACTGGATATCACCAACTAAAGATTAAACCCGAAGATATTTCCAAGACAGCGTTCCGTACCAGGTATGGGCATTATGAGTTCTTGGTAATGTCCTTTGGATTAACCAACGCCCCAGCGGCTTTCATGGATTTAATGAATAGAGTATTTAGGAAGTACTTGGACAAGTGTGTGATAGTTTTTATCGATGATATTTTGATCTACTCAAGGACTGAGGCAGAACATGCAGAGCATTTGAGGATAGCTCTAGGAATACTCAGAGAGGAGCAGTTATATGCAAATTCTCGAAGTGTGAATTCTGGCGGAATGAAGTACAGTTTTTAGGACATGTGATCAATAAAGAAGGAGTATTGGTCGACCCCTCCAAGATAGAGGCGGTCTCAAATTGGGAAAGGCCAACCACACCCACAGAGGTGAGGAGTTTCATAGGATTGGCCGGCTACTATCGTAGATTTGTACAGGACTTTGCGAAGATCGCAGCCCCTTTGACACGACTTACTCGTAAGACAGAGAAGTTTGAATGGACGGAGAAATGCGAGAACAGTTTTCAGGAATTAAAGAAAAGGTTGATAACGGCTCAGGTATTGGCATTGCCGGATGGAAAAGGAGATTTTGTGATATATAGTGACGCGTCGCACAAAGGATTAGGATGTGTGCTTATGCAGCATGGTAAAGTTATCGCGTATGCATCAAGACAACTGAAGGAATACGAGATTAGATATCCTACTCATGACCTTGAGCTCGCGGCAATAGTATTTGCTTTAAAAATTTGGAGGCACTACTTGTATGGAGAGAAGTGCGAGATTTTCACAGACCATAAGAGCCTCAAGTACATATTTACGCAGAAAGAGCTCAACATGCGCCAGAGGAGATGGTTAGAACTAATCAAGGACTATGATTGTGAGATTCTCTATCATCCAGGGAAAGCCAATGTGGTGGCTGATGCCCTTAGTAGAAAGGAAAGACTCAGAATGATAACGACTTCGGAAGAGTTGATAAGGGATTTTGAGAGAATGGAAATAGAAGTAAAGGTAACCGGAACCGGAACTGAAAAGCTTTTTGAGATCTCAATGCAGCCAGAGTTATTGGAAAAGATCAGATTGTGCCAGGAGAAAATAATGAATGAAGGCAGAGAGTCAATGACTGGAGAGGAGATCCATACTGAGAAAGATGATAAGGGGATAATGAGGTACTCCTACCGAATTTGGGTTCCGAATGTTCAAGAACTTAAAGATGAGATTTTAGATGAAAGCCATAGTTCAAGGTATTCCATTCACCCAGGAAGTACCAAGATGTATAGGGATTTGAAGGAATATTACTGGTGGCCCAACATGAAGAGGGACGTAGCAGAATGGGTAAACAAGTGTTTGACTTGCCAAAGAGTAAAGGCAGAGCACCAGAGACCCAGTGGACTTTTGCGACCCCTGGAGATTCCCGAATGGAAATGGGAACGGATAGCGATGGATTTTGTTGTAGGCTTGCCAAGGACGAAAGCCAATCACGACGCCATTTGGGTAATTATAGACCGACTGACAAAGTCAGCTCATTTCATTCCTATCAATGAGAGATACACAGTCGATAGACTGGTGGACATTTACCTTAAGGAAATAGTGACGCGACATGGAGTCCCAGCATCCATTGTCTCAGACCAAGACCCTAGGTTCAGCTCCAGATTTTGGAGGAGCTTTCAGGAATGTGCGGGGACCAAGTTAAATATGAGTACCGCGTACCATCCCCAAACGGATGGACAGAGTGAAAGGACCATCCAGACACTAGAGGATATGTTGAGAGTCTGTGCAATAGACCTTAAAGGAAGTTGGGATGATCACTTGCCGTTGATCGAGTTTTCTTATAACAATAGCTTTCATGCTAGCATCGGAATGCCGCCTTATGAGGCCCTGTACGGAAGAAGGTGTCGATCTCCCTTATACTGGGATGAAGTAGGAGAGCGGAAGATGCTCGGACCTGAAGTGGTCCAAAGGACCAAAGATATAGTGGATCTTATCAGAGGGCGACTTGTAGCAGCCCAAGACAGACAAAAGAAATATGCAGACCTAGCCCGAAAGGACAAGGAATATGAAGTAGGGGACTTAGTACTGCTGAAAGTATCCCCTTGGAAGGGATTAATGAGGTTCGGAAAGAAAGGAAAACTAAGCCCAAGATACATTGGACCTTTTGAGATATTAAGACGGATTGGAAAGTTAGCTTACGAGCTAGCCCTACCCCCTAATTTGCAACAAGTTCATAATGTGTTCCATGTGTCAATGCTAAGGAGGTATCATCGGGATGCCAGGCACATAGTGGAGTACGAGCAGGTGGATATGCAGCCAGATCTAACTTACGTGGAGAAGCCAGTAAGGATTATAGATAAGAAGGAGCAGGTGCTTCGGAACAAGGTGATCAAGCTAGTCAGAGTACTATGGCAGAATCATAATGTGGAAGAATCGACTTGGGAACTAGAGAGCGCAATCCTAGAAAAGTACCCCCATTTGTTTTCTGTTTGATTCCGGGACGGAATCCTTTTAAGGAGGGGAGACTGTAATAACCCCAAAATTTTTCAACTTTTTGTAACCCTTGTGAATAGTGTTTTAGCTGAATGAGAAAACTTTTCGCGCCACACTATGTAGGGGTTCTGTTATGGATATTCTGGGATATTATTAGTACTCTATGAAGTATATAAGTGTATGTAAATATCGTCAGAATCCAATTCCGAACACTTTGGTTTTTCCCGGAAATCCACAAGATACGGAGAGAATTGAGTATAAGGTAATAGGATAAAAAGGATTTAAATTTAAGGATTATATTAGAGGATCATAAAAAGGAATATAATGTATTGAGAAAGGTTAAGGGAACCTAAGTAATAAGATCCCGGGTATGATCCTTCAAACGATAAACGAGAACGAAAGTTAAGCGAACCGTATAACAGATCAGCGGTCATTAGGCAAACGATTAGGAAGTTAATCAAAGGGATTAGTGGGAATGATGTCATCCAACCAATAGAAAGAAGACAAGGAAGGAAGGATGACATCATGAGGATGAGGTAAGCATGACATGGGAAGGAAGGAGGTGTGGTTGAATAAGGACCACACAAATTCAAGGGCAAGGTAGTAATTTACTAAATCAAATACAAATCAAGCCAACCAAGCTAGCAAAATCATTTCATCAAAAATCAAAAACAACCAAGGCATTTGTTCTTAGGAGCTCTCGGCTTTTTACATTTTAAAGGCATAGATTTTTCAAAAATCAAGATCCAAGCATCCTAAATTGGTAAGAAAATTCCCTAATCATCTTTATGCTTAGTTATGGCTATATCATGAGTTTAAGCCATTAATTCTTTCTCTAACTTCTTCATTTAATCAAGGAAGAAGACAATGAATAGTGTTTTCAAGTTTTTAACTTGAACTTTTTCTTGTTTTTCTTGAAGATCCAAGCTTTCCTAAGGCTTCTCAAAGCTTCTTAAGGCTTCTTAGCTCCACCCACCACTTCAAGGAAGGTATACCATTTCCAAACCCTAGGTTCATATATATTATAAGGTGATTTTGAGTAGTGGGTTGATATTGTATCTTGTTGTTATGATTTAGAGTTTGAGATTTGGTATGGTAGTGAATGGAATGGTAATTATTGTGGTTTTGATTTAAAAGAACTTAAGAATGATTAAAGTTAAGTTTAAGCATAAGTATGAAAGATTAAATTGAATTGGTTGGGGTGGTTATGATGTGATAAGGATGGAGGATGGTTGTATGTTGGATTTGAGGTTGATTTGGGTTGATTGTGGATGGTTTAAAAAATTGGAAATCGCGTAAACATAGCCGTCGTAACGTCCGATTTTCTTTGGACTGTTTTTGTGCATAGCATTAGGACCCGAGAACCCCCTGCTAGATTGTGACCACTGCCATGTTTAGATAGCTCATGTTACGAGCTTCGTTTTGATATGTAGTTCGTTCGATTCCGATTTACGGTTTAGGAGAAACGACCGTTTCGGGTAACGGCGTTTCGCGAACGAAACTTTTTCCCTCGCCTTACTTTGAAATGTAGGTTAAAGACCAAAAAGGGTTAATTAATGTATGAAACATTTATGGTAAGTGTGTTAGGCAGTTGGTAAGACATTCGCGAAGGAATTGCTTTAAAACTCGTAAAGGTTAAATTATTAAAAATGATGGAGCCGAGGGTACCCGAGTGACTTAAGCGAATCAGTGAGCGCAAAACAAGCGTTAGAATCTAAGTTAGTTAAAGTATAGATTTGCAAGTGACTTTGGTTTAATTCCAACTTACTTGTTGTTTATAGGTTATCAGACTCGTCCCGAGCCTTTCTCACCCCCAAGTCGCTCAGGCAAGTATTCTATCCGTTATACTGTTGTTGTGATGTATACACTTGTATATGCATTATCTTGCGATAGATGCATGTTGGTTATTTAGCAAATTCTTGCGATATATTGTAGCATGTGATATGGTATATATGCATGCCTGTTTCATATTCTTGAAATATATATCTGTTGGTTCATTTGATAATACCTATGCTAGAGGATAGCGGTAACTTGCATATACCCTTAGTATAGGGACCCAAAGGTGAAAATATTTTCAAAAACCGGGAGTCGAGGATCCCGAGTAGATTTTATATATATGGATATGGATATATATATATATATTTATATATTTATATATATATGGTTATAGTTTTCCAAACTATTAATCGAATAAGGTTTATTCGATAACTTGAAACTTTATTTTATTATTGAATATTATTTCGAATATTCATTCGAGGACTTATGACTCTTTTATATTATTATGAATATTATTTGAATATTCATTTGAGGATCTATGACTCCGATAATGTGCTGTAATATATTCTTTATTTTATTAAAGAGTAAGGTGTTAATAATCAAACTTATTTTCGATTATTCAAATAAAGATAATACTTTCATATAAGTATATCTTTGGTTATTTAATGTTTATTTCAAGTATAAGTTTTAATACTTCTACTTCAATTATTTTTATAAAGATTATTCTTTATGGGAATATTATTTAAATAATAATATTCAGTCATTTTCTAAATATTCTGGGGACTGATTTACTTCATTAAATCAGCCTTACTCCAAACACTCTTTAAAGTGTTTTCGAGTCTTCAAAATGATTTTTAAAAGTCAGAGCGGATTCCAAAACTCATTTTTATATTTAAGATCTTCCTTTTTAAAGGGGATTTAAATACTCGCTCAAAACCTGGGGAATCCGGCTCTGTGGTGTATTTTATATTCGCAACGAGGTTGCAGATTTGGTAAATGAATTGATTACTTGCCCAACGTTCGGGAAGTAAGCCCATCTCATTGAGTCGGCATAAGCGACAGGCCGGGGTACGGTCTATTATTGTGTAAGTGGCTGGGTGGCAGTCCATCAACGCGTGAGGGGCCGGGGTACGGTCTAGCGCGAGGTCCTAATGCGGCCAGGGTGATGATCGGTGAGGAATTCATCCATCTACAGTAGAAAAGGTTACTTATTGGTATCTTTGCCTGATCAGCAAGATATCTGGTTTTTGCCAAAATTCTTTTCCTTTCCAAAATTCATTGGATGTTTCAAACTCTGTTCATACTTTACATAACAGAGGTTCCAGGAAATGTTTAAAGAGATATATATATGTGGATATATATATATCGGGACTAAATAAAGTATCTCATAACTTTTTCATTCAATAATATTTCAAAGATTGAATCTATTCAAGTCTTAACTTGTGGTCTCATCTATGGGATGTTTTTCTTAAAACTTATAATACTTTGAACGGTGGTAGTTCAAGTAGCTTTATAAATGATATAAGTGTGGTGAAGTATTGGTAACTTCATTCCTTGTTTTTACTTATATCTAGTAAGTAATTATCTTGCATATGATAGAGATTCTATTAAGTATCCACTTAGATACTTATACTATTGTTATCACTATGTATATTATCTTGCGAGCTGTAAGGCTCACTCTTGCTTTATTTCTTCATCACACAACAACAGTTAGGAGAGATGGCCAGACTCCAGCAGACCCAGCGCAAGCGCGTGGGAAGCGCCCAGCGTCTTCCCGATGATGTTGTAGCTGCTATAGCTGCAGAGGTAGATCCATTGTAGTTCAGACCATCTACTTTTGAGAATCAAATTATGTATAATTATAACTTGTGGCAGATAATGGCAATTACTGTAAATTATCAAGTAATCATTTTGGGTTGTAATAATTTTAAATTGTGGATTCAAAGACGTGTAGTTATTTCAATTTCATCTCTGAGACTATAACGGGTTGTGGTGTGTGTTAGTATGGGGTCACAGCATGAGGTTATTTATTATTAATTAAGTGAAGTGATATTGTGGAAAGAAAGACCGTGACAACCCGGATCCCCGACCCCGGATCTGGGGGTGTTACAGACACCTTATTCTTTAATAAAATAAAGTATATATCTCAGCAAATAATCGGAGTCATAGGTCCTCAAATGAATATTCAAATAATATTCAATTAATAAAATAAACTGAGTCACAAGCCATCGAATGAATATTTGAAATAATATTCATTAAATAAAATAAAAGGAGTCATAAGTCCTCGAATGAATATTCAAGTAATATTCATTAAATAATATAACTTATCGAATAAACCTTATTCGATTAATAGTTTTAAAAACTATTCATATATATATATATATATTATACTCAGGAGCCTCGCCTCCCGGTTTTAGAAAAAGTTCACCTTTTGCTCCCCTATACTAAGGGTATACGCAAATACCGCTTATCTCTAGCATAGGCATTATACAACTAATAAGCATTTGAACCGACAGATATATAAATCAAGAATACGAAATAGGCATGCATATATACCATATCACATGCTACAATATATCGCAAGAATTTGCTAATAACAAATATGCATTTATCACAAGATCATGCATATACACATATACATTACAACAACAGTTATACGGGTAGAAAACTTGCCTGAGCGACTGGGGGTTACAAATGGCTCAAGACGAGTCTGGTAACCTATAAACAACATGTAAGTTGGAATTAAACCAAAGTCACTTGTAAATCTATACTTTAACCAAATTAGACTCTAACACTCGCTTTGCGCTTATCGATTCTCTTAAGTCGCTCGAGTACCCTCGGCTCCACCATTTTTAATAAATTAACCATTACGAGTTTTAAGGCGATTCTTTCGCGAGTACCTTACCAACTGCCTAATCCACTTAACAACCACCAATCAACCCCAATTCATTCATACAACCAAAATCCATCCATATCACACTACAACAGCCCCAACACCTCAAGTTCTCCAATTTATGTTATTCTCAACATGAATTTAAAACTATACTTAAGTCCTTTACTAATCAACAAGATTCAACATTCAATTCACTACAACTCCAACCTAAACTCTAAACCTACAAGCATCAAGCTACTCTTTTACCATAACAACCAAAATCATCCTAATATACAAAGTAAAGCTAGGGTTTGGAGATGTTATACCTTCCTTGAAGTGATTGGAGTAGCTAGGAAGCCTTAAGAAGCCTTGAGATGTCTTAGGGATGCTTGGATCTTAAAGGAAAAACAAGAAAAATCAAGTTAAAAATCTTGAAATCACTATTCATTATCTTCTTCATTGATTTCTTGGAGAAGATTGTGAATGATTTGGAGGCTTAAACTTATAGGATAGCTATATCTATGCATAAGGAGTACTAGATAATTATCTTACCAATTAAGGAAGCTTGGAACTTGATTTTTAAAATTCTTCTTCTTGAAATGGAGAGGAAAGCCGAGAGCTCCTTGGTTGAAGAAAGAAATGATTTTGTGTTTTGCTTTGATTTGTTTTGGTTGGTTGATTTTTTTTGATTTGTTTTGTTTTGATTTCTTACCTTTTTACCATGGTAATTATTGTGTGGTTCACAATCATCCAACAATTCCTTCCCTTATGTCATGCTTATGTCATCATGTGATGTCACCCTCCCTCCTTTGTCCTCTTCTCATTGGTTGGATGACATCATCCCCTCTAATCTCTTTGATTAGCTTCTAATTACTTGGCTAATGACCGCTGATCTGTTATACGGTTCGCTTAACTTTCGTTTTCGTTTATCGTTTGAGGGATCATACCCGGGATCTTATTACTTAGGTTCCCTTAACCTTTCTCAATATATTATATTCCTTTTTATGATCCTCTATTAAAATCCTTGAATTTAAATCCTTTTTATCCTGTTACCTTATACTCAATTCTTTCGATATCTGGTGGATTGTCGGGAAAAATTAAAAGGTTCAAATTTGGATTCTGACGATCTTTACATACACTTATATATCATATAGAGTACCAATAAAATCTCAGAATATCCATAAAAGAAACCCTACATAGTGTGGCATGAAAAGTTTTCTTGTTCAGAAATATCAGCAAAAACACTATTCATAAGGGTTACAAAAAGTTCAAAATTTTGGGGTTATTACAGTCTCCCCTCCTTAAAAGGATTCCGTCCCGGAATCAAATAGAAAACAAATGGGGGTACTTTTCTAGCATTGCGCTCTCTAGTTCCCAAGTTGATTCTTCCACATTATGATTCTGCCATAGCACTCTGACTAGCTTGATCACTTTGTTCCGAAGCACCTGCTCCTTCTTATCTATAATCCTTACTGGTTTCTCCACGTAAATCAGATCTGGTTGCATATCCACATGCTCGTACTCCACTATGTGTCTGGCATCCCGATGATACTTCCTTAGCATTGACACATGGAACACATTATGAACTTGTTGTAGGTTCGGGGGTAAGGCTAGCTCGTAAACCAACTTCCCAATCCGTCTTAGTATCTCAAAAGGTCCAATGTATCTTGGGCTTAGTTTTCCTTTCTTTCCAAATCTCATTAGCCCCTTCCAAGGGGATACTTTTAGTAGTACTAAGTCCCGTACTCCATACTCCTTGTCCTTTCGGGCTAGGTCTGCATATTTCTTCTGTCCGTCTTGGGCTGCTACCAGCCGTCCTCTGATGAGATCCACTATGTCTTTGGTCCTTTGGACCACCTCGGGTCCGAGCATCTTCCGCCCTCCTACTTCATCCCAGTATAAGGGAGATCGACACCTTCTTCCGTACAGGGCCTCTTAAGGCGGCATTCCGATGCTAGCATGAAAGCTATTGTTATTAGAAAACTCGATCAACGGCAAGTGATCATCCCAACTTCCTTTAAAATCTATTGCACAGACTCTCAACATATCCTCTAGTGTCTGGATGGTCCTTTCACTCTGCCCATCCGTCTGAGGATGGTACGCGGTACTCATATTTAACTTGGTCCCCGCACATTCTTGAAAGCTCCTCCAAAATCGGGAGTTGAACCTGGGGTCTCGGTCTGAGACAATGGACGTTGGGACTCCATGTCGCGTCACTATTTCCTTAAGGTAAATGTCCACCAGTCTATCGACTGTGTATCTCTCATTGATAGGAATGAAATGAGCTGACTTTTTCAGTCGGTCTATAATCACCCATATGGCATCATGGTTGGCTTTCGTCTTTGGTAAACCGACAACAAAATCCATGGCTATCTGTTCCCATTTC